>NW_006408631.1:10396789-10414843 GCF_000296735.1 Chrysochloris asiatica
GTCTTAAGACCTGGAGGATAAAATATATGACTGCTGGCCTAGAATTAGTAACAAATAAAAAACAACAACCTTTCAGGTTGAATTATAACAGAAGAGCCAAGTTGATAGAATTAGAATTAATTTTAAGGCAGCTAAAATGAAAGCCATGCATTTAGAGATATCAAATAAAACACAGATTAATGGAACGCAATAAAGAAACATATTTAGCATTAGTAAAAACAAATAACTTTTCATCTTATTCTTATTACCTTCCAGAAATCTACTGGAATAGCCTGGCTTTACATGAAAGACACAAATTATTTGTAAGTTAAAGAGTCTATGTGCTCTTTCCCCCCAAAACAAAGATGGTTGGATATCTGCTATGTGCCTAAGCATTTTGCTAGTCTCTGAAGATCTGAAATGAATCAGCCAGGGCACTTGTTCACAAACAACTCAATCTACAGTTACTTTAAAATAACTGACCGCTTGTAAAAGCTGTTCAATTTTGTCAGTCAGCATGAACTAGCTTATGTTTTAGTAGCAAAAAGCTAAAACTTCATAGGTTTAAATAAAGATGTATTGCTTGCTCAAGGTATATATTCTTCAGAGATCAATTGTAGCCCAATCATGAACCAGCCATCATTTTGAATACTGCTAGTGAGTATAACAGAGAGAGAGAACTATACACTGGCAGAGTATAATTCTCTGACCCAAGTCCCTTCCCTTTATATTTTATTGAGCAAAGCCTGTCACACAGGCTAGAAAAAAGTCTAAACTGTGTAATCTTACCATGTGCTGAGGATGAGGTTAATGGCAGTAATTACTATCGCAGATATCGTATTGGTTCATAAAGCTCCAAGAAGCAGAATTATTCTCTGTTGGGACAAGGCACAGAGATATCAAGAAAAAAGTTTTCAAAGATAAATTAGATTTCACTAGATAACCTTGGAGACACCATTCCAAGCAAAAGAAGAAAAGTGTGAAAAGTCAAATGGAGCCAGACTACAGAGGATGAGTGAGAGAAAGGAAGAGATAGATGATAAGGCTGGAAGAGAAGAGTGACCAGAATCTGAAGAGTCTTTTTACTGTGAATGTGAAGACAACTGACTTTTAGCTTTAAACAATGGGAAGCCATTTACGGAAAGAAAGTGGATTGGAAGAGAAAGGTAGGGGAACCACAATAGTTTTGGTTCAAGCCAAAGCACTTGAAGAAAGATAAAAAGCAGGGGAAATATTTTTCCCAAAATACTTGGAAGCACACATAAACTGAACACGGTGACAGAGGATGAACCTGGATTTCTGTTATGCAGATTTGTTGTTAAGTATCATCAAATTGATTCTGACTTACAGTGATCCTATATAGGATTTCCAGGGCTATAAATCTTTGCAGGAGCAGAAAGCCTTAACTTTCTCTCATGGCAGTTGGTGGTTGGCTTAAATCTACAACCTTGTGGTTGGCAGTCCACTGGTTATCCCACTGATGTTGTTGTTAGGTTCCATCCAGTCAGCTCCAACTCAGGGCAACCCCATGCACAACAGAACAAAACACTGCCCAATCCTGCACTATCCTCACAATCATTGCTACCCGTGAGCCTACTGTTGTGTGAATCCATTTTGTCTTCCTCTTTTTGTCTGACCCTCCACTTTACCTTGCATAATATCTCCAGGGATTAGTCCCTCCTGATAATATGTCCAAAATTTGAGAGATGAAGTCTGGACATCCCGAATTCCAAGGAGCATTTTGGCTGTACTTCCTCCAATACAGTTTTGTTTGTACTTCTGGCAGTCCATTGTACTTTAACTATTCTTCCCCAACACTCTAACTCAAATGCATCAATTCTTCTCTTATCTCCCTTATTGATTGTCCTCATGTACTTTTACATGCACATGAGGCTATTGAAAATACTATGGCTTGGATCAAGTGCACCTTAATTCTCAAACTGACATCTTTGCTCTTAAACACTTTAAAGAGGTCTTGTGCGGAAGATTTGCCTAGTGCAACACATTGCTTAATTACTGCTTTCATAAGTGTTGCTATTGGATCAGAGCAAAGTGAAACATTTGGCAACTTCAATCTTCTCTCCATTTATCCTGATGTTATTTATTGGTCCAGTGGTGAGGATTCTTGTTTTCTTTATACAAAGGTGCAACCTATACTGAAAGCTGTGGTCTTTGATCTTCATCAGTAAGTATTTTAAGTCCTCTTCACTTTCAGGAAGCAAGGTTGTATTATCTGCATATTGTAAATTGTTAATGAGTCTTCCTCTAATCCTGATGCCATCCACCATACATCATCCAGCTTCTCTGATTATTTGCTCAACATGCAGATAGAAAAAGTGTGATGAAAGTATATAACCCTTGTACATGCCTTTCCTGATTTTAAACCATTCAATACCCTTTTAGTCTATTTGAGCAACTATCTCTTGGTCTGTGTACAGGTTCTTCATGAACACAATTAAGTGTCTGGAATACCCATTCATCGCAATGCTATTCCTATCTTGTCATGATCTACACAGTCAAAAGCCTTTGTAGTTAATAAAGCACTACACTAAAGTTTATCTCTTCTAGGTATATATCTTTCTGGTATTCTCTGCTTTCAGCCAAGATCTATATGAAGTTTGCAGTGATATCCCTCATTCTATGCTCTTGTCTGAATCTTGAGTCTCTGGCAGTTCCTAGTCAATGTACTGTTGCAGTCATTAAAAAATTATATTTATCAAAACTTTACTTGCATTCACATGCATTAATGATATTATCTGATGTCCTATGATTGTCCTATAGATTGTTGTTGTTTTGTTGTTAGGTGCCATCGACTTGGTACCAACTCATAGTGACCTTATGCACAACAGAACAAAATACTACTCAGACCTGCACCAACCTTACAATCATAACAACGTTTGAGCCCATTGCTGCTGCCGATGTGCCAATTCATCTCATTGAGTGTCTTCCTCTTTTTCTCTGACTTTCTGCTTTACCAAGTAAATATCCTTCTCCAGGGACTGGTCTCTCCTGATAATATGCATGAAGTATGAGAAATGAAGTCTGGCCATCCCGGCTTCCAATGAACATTCTGGCTGTACTTCTTTCAACACAGATTTGTTTCTTCTTTTGGCAGTCCATGGTACTTTTAATATTCTCTCCTCCAACACCATACAACATACAGATTGAGTAAGTATGGTGAAAAAATACAACCCTCGCGCACACCTTTCCTAATTTTAAACCATTCAGTGTTCCCTTGTTCTATTCAAACAACTGCCTCTTGGTCTATGTATAGGTTCCTTGTGAGCACAATTAAGTGTTTTGGAATACTCATACTTCGCAATGTTGTCCATAGCTTGTCATTCATGATCAACAAAACTGAAAGCCTTTGAGTAGTCAATAAAACACAGGTCAACATCTTTCTGGTATTCTCTGCTTTCAGCCAAGAACCATCTGCTGTCAGCAATATCACTTGTTTCATGTCCTCTTCTGAATCCGGCTTGAACCTCTGGAAGTTCTCCATCAATGTATACTTGCAGCCATGTTTGTATGCTCTCCAGCAAAATATTTTATTTGCATGTGATATTGATGATATTGTCAGATGATTTCTGTATTCTGTTGGGTCACCTCTCTTTGGAATGGGAACAAATATAGATCTCTTTAAGTCAGTTGGCCAGGGAGTTGTCTTTCAAATCTCTTGACATAGATGAGTGAGTACCTCTAGTGCTTCTTCAGTTTTGTTGAAAGATTTCAATTTGTATTCCATCGATTCCTGGTTCCTTTTTTGCCTTCAATGTACCTTAGATTTCTTCTTTCAGTATCCTTGAAATTGTTGCACATTTGAACGTTTCTTTATTTTAGAGTGACTCTGTGTATTCCTTCCATCCTCTGTTGATACTTTATGCATCATCCAATATGTTGCCTATTGTTGGTGTTGTTGTTAAGCACCATCAAGTCAGTTCTGACCCATAGCAACACTGTATAGGGTTTCCAAGGAGCAGCTGGTGAGCTTGAACTGTCAACCTTGTGGTTCAAACTGACTTTGCAGTGTGAGGTGTTCATCTTCTGGCACTATATCTGGTAATATTCTGATGCTCTTCATCATGTTTCAATATTAAATATTCTGGTACTGACAGTGTTCCTACAGTTAGGCATTACAATTTACCAAAGTAACAAATACAGAAGGAATATGTTTAAAGGAAAGGAGACTTATTTTTGGTTATGTTTATTTATAGAACATAAACAGGAGATATCCATAAGTAACCCAAATTTGAGAGAGGCATGAAGTAGAGGTAAAGATGTGGGTGTCAGCAGATTAGAAGTTACTATTGTTAGGAAATGTCAAGTTGATTCCGACTTAGAGCTACCTTATGTGTCAGAGTTGAACTTACCCATAGGGCTGTCTTGGCTGCAGTCTTTGCAAAAGCAGTCACCAGGTGTGTCTCCAACAAAATTGGTGAATGTGTTTGAACCACTTACCTTTAGGTTAACAGCTAAGCATTTAACCATGATATCACCCATGCTTCCTAGAGGTTATGGTTGGAGCTGTAATTGAAGAGGAGGATTACCAGGGAAGGGAATTGAATGAGGAAGACAAAGATATATCCTAGAAAGCACTAATAGAGGAAGAGGAACTTGTAAAGGCAATTGAGAGGGTCAGTGAGGTGGAAGATAATCAGCTAAGACAGAAGTACAGGAAGTGAGACCTTCAACTGGGAAGTAATACTCAACAGTCTAAAACACCACTGAGGGGTCAAATAGTATTTCATATATTATAGCCAGAAGTGACTTTTTTTCAAAATTGTCTATGGAGTGGTAGGAGGCCCTCAAGAGAACTGAGGAATGAATAGAAAGTGAAGACCCAGAGATATAGGTTAGGGATATGAAAGGAAAGACTGTGGTCAGGCAATAGCTAGAGGATTTCGTAAGGTCAGATTCTACCACTGTTCTGTCAGTTTGCCACAATGCGCTGGCTTTTGTGTCGCTATGATGCTGGATTTACACCCTCGGAAACCCTATACAGGGTCGCTATGGGTCGGAACCGACTTGATGGCACATAACAACAACAACAACAACAATGATGCTGGAAGCTATGCCCCTGATATTTCAAATACCAGCAGGGTCACCCATGGTAGATAAGTTTCAGCAGAGGCTTCCAGACCAAGACAGACAGGAAGAAAGACCTTGTGGTCTATTTCTGAAAATCAGCAATGAAAATCCTTTGAACCACAGCAGAATAGTGTCCAATATTGTGCGGGAAGATGAGTGCCTTAGATTGGAAGGCATTCAAAATACGCAATGGATGCAACAATGAATCTGAGCATACTGATGATTGTGAAAATGACACAGGACTAGACAATCTTTTGTTCTGTTGTCCATGGGGTCTACATAAGTCAGAGCCAACTCAGTGGTAACTAACAGTAACAAAGGTCAGATTGGGGCATGTGTGTGGACATGTGAGGAAGAGTTTTTATAATGGGAAGATCTTGAATATGAGTCTATGCTGAGGGAGCAGAGCAGTAAAAATGTAAAGGCTAAAAGCAGATGAGAGGGGTGGGTAATAGATGTAGAAAGCTGACGGTGGAAAAGGGATCTGAAAGGCAGGGATGAGGCCAAGCCTGGGATAATAATAAAAAAAAAACACCTTTCTTTCAATGAGAATCAGGGTCATCGACCGTGGAGAAGGTGTTAGTGCGTGGCAACAGAGGATCAAAAAGTTAAAGAAGTCCTCCTGCTAGCTTCTACTCTCTGTGTAATGGAAACATTTTCTTCACTAGGCAATTTGTCAGCCAGGCACATAAGGCTAAGAGAAAGGAAGAAAGTGATGTGGCAGGAGCTTGAGAGTGGGGGTGGTTTGGAATATCTGAGAAGAGAACCAAAGAAGGAAAGATGGGGAAAAGCTTTCCAATCAGGGAGGTCAGCAGTGTCTATATATCAGACGTCCGGTGGGTCACCACCTGAGCAGGAGAATGGGGGTGGGGAGGCAAGGGATGCAGCTCAAAGAATAGGGCCCCTGTGGCATGGTAGGATAAGCACTTGACCACAAGTTTGGTTTGAGCCATAAGGTCAGTGATTCAAACTCACGAGTCGCTCTGTTCCTCTGAAACCCTATACAGGGTCACTGTGAGTCAGAATTGACTCCACAGCTCTTAACAACCACCACCAAATGATTGCAGGAGGGCAAGTTTCCTACAAAGAGCTTTCACTCTGAGTTATTATCTATGATTTCCTTAGCTCAAGGAGCTCTGGTAGAGTAGTGGTTACAAATCGGGCTGCGAGCCTCAAGGTCAGCAGTTCGAAATTACTAGCTGTTCCGCGGGAGAAAGATGAGGCATTCCGCTCATGTAAAGATTTGCAGCCTTGGAAACCCTGTACAGGGTCACTGTGAGTTGTAACCGACTCCATGGCACATAACCACCACCACATTCCTTTAGTAGTGAAGGTATCTCAGCCTTTCTTTACATGCCAAATTATACATACAATACGAGTTATACATACAATGTGGATTTCCTTATCACCACGCCCCAACCCCCACCCACCTTGAGTGACTTGGATCCCTTTTCTGCTATGAGGAGAGTGAACTTAATAACTCATTTTCTAGTCCTCTGTGACTAGATAGCTTGTCAGAACTCTCTGTTTTCCAGACTGATTCACAGAAAGGAAATCAAGCTTTGAAACAGAGGTGAAAAGGTGGAATTTAATAGGTATGTTAAAAAATATAAGAAGTATTTTCTAGTTAGTCTTGTATCTTTACTATACATTGTTGTTGTTGTTGTTAAGTGCCGTCGAGTCGGTTCCGACCCATAGCGACCCTGTACAGGGTTTCCGAGGGTGTAAATCTTTACGGGAGTAGAAAGCCTCATCTTTCTCCCGTGGAGCGGCTGGTAGTTTCGAACCACTGACCTTAAGGTTCACAGCCCGATTCGTAACCTCTACGCTACCAGAGCTCCTTTTAATACTCTGACCCACATGATGCCCCCTGGTGGTCTGATGGTGAGGATTCAGCGCTCTCAACCCAGTGGTGCAAGTTTATTTCTGGGTCAGGGAAACTTCTTCTGGACTAGGCGGTTGGTTGTTTTTGTTAAAAGTTGAGTCAGTTCCAACTCATACATAGCAACCTTGCATGGGTGTCCAAGAAGTGACTGGTGAGTTGCAGTCTAGTGCTTATCCTACAGTGCCACACTAAATTATGATTTAGGAAGAAAAAAACCTTGGATGGTGCAAATGGCTAAATGCTCAACTACTATCTGAGAGGCTGGCAGTTTGAATCTACCTAGAGATACCTTGGAAGACAGTTCTGGCGATCTACTTTGAAAAGTCACAGACTTAAACTTGATGAAGCAGTTCTACTCTGTACACATGGGGTTATCATGAGTTGGAATCTACTTGATGGCAACTTGTAACAACTAACCCAAGTAATCCCTTTCCTGGGAATTCAACTAACAAGGTTGTCCCCACTGATCACCCACTCCTGTCAGAAGAAGGAAAAAGGCATATGCTTGAAGATGCTCATGGAAGCCTTAGCTGTAATACTGAGATGCTGGAAGGCAATCTGATGGACAATGGGGGGAAGTGCATCAGTTTGACGGAAAACAATGCATGTAGTTATCAAAATGATAATCACAGATAGTATATATGACAGGGGAAATGCTGATATTCTGAATGAAAAGAACAGAATGGAATCTCAAACTATACTATTATTATAATAACAATCCTGTGTTACTATAAATATTAAGATGAACTAACTAAAGGAAAAGACCACTTTTGATGTTCTTGGAGTTATGTGTGCAATTTTACCATGGTTTGTGTGTTTGCTGCATTGTTATATATGTTCATTAAGAAAATATCTGCATAGATAGTTGAATCATTAGACAAACTAATAGAAGCATAGTGAAGAACAGGTCTGTTTTCTTCAAATTCCCCCCCCGCCCGCCCCTTTGTCATATATGAAGGTTTGAGATGAATTCTTTTTTTAAAACCTCAACTCTAATCCTGGTTATTAAACAGCAAGTCAGCTTCCATAAAACATGTTGACAATCTCCCAACTATGATTAAAATTTTTCTTTTCATAAAGGAATTTCAAATTCCATCCCAGCAATCAACTCAGTTTGATTAACTTCTTAAAACAAACAAAAGTTAAGCAAGTAAAGAAAAAGTATTACAATGTTCTGTCTGAACACTGGGGACTCCTCTGTGTTATCGCCATTGCTCCTGACCCCCTGGCAGAGCTCTTCCATTTTACCACTTTTGTTACCACTGTCCCCAGAAACAGCTTACACCAAAGTCAACAGTGGCTATCCTACCCATCAGATAAGTTCTGGTTCATAACTTCACCTTGCCAGTTTCCCTCTGCTTTTCCCACTGGCTGTGGCGTTATTAACTGGACTGTCTGCTTCTGTTCCTTTTCATCTTTTTCTCAACACAAATGTAGCATTACCAATCTTCAATCGGAACCTCTGATTTCAGCCCAGAAACCATACAACTGCTAACCACATCAGATTCTATCCCTCTACCCTATTCCAAGCAGGAGGTATTCATTCATTGTGTATGTATTGAACATCTACTGCATGCATTTTCAATGGAAGCAATAACATCTCCAGTGGAGGTGAAAATTGGTATTCTTAGGGGGGCAAATCTATCTTACTCTTTCTATGTATAAATAATAGATATAAATACAGTACAGAAACCAAAGTACATTTTATCTATTGTATTAAAATTTCATGGTGGGAAGATGATTAGAAAAACTGTTTTAAATGACTCCTGGGGGGAGGGGTGATAATATTTCTTTTTTCTTTTTAAGTTAAGAAATACTGTTTTACTTTGTGTTACAGTTTCCTAGGTGCTAGGAATACAGCAGTGAATAAAACCGACCAACATTCCTATCCTCATATTGTGGGAGAAGAAAACCATAAACAAATGGATAAAAATATATAGCTTTTTAGGTAGCAATAATCTCTGGAGAAAAATAAAAGAAGGATAGAGGTTTAGGGAGTGTGGAGTTGACTGGGCAGGGGATGTAACTTTAAAAAGGTAGTTAAGAAAGCCCACTGAAAAAGTAACATTTAAGTGGACAGGAAGGATTTGCAAAAGCAAGCCATGAAAACCTTCATGGGGAGTATTCAGGCAGAAAGAGCAGTAAGTGCAAATGCCCTGTGGTAGGAGTATGCCTATCATATTTGAGGTACAGCAAGGATGCCAATGACTGGCACATTGTGAGCAAGGAGAGTAACAGATGAGTCAGGTCTGGCCTTTATTGTGACTTACTTGACTTTTATTTTGAGTAAGATGAGCATCCACTGGAGGATGGATATGAACTGATTCACTTTTTCAAAAGACCCCTGTAAATTCTCATCCAAGAATAGAATGTGCTTGGTGGAAGAATAGAATGCAAAGGTGGGAGTAGGAGATGAGTTAGGAAGTCCTTGCGTTCATCCAACTGAGAGAAGATGGTGACTTAGGCCAGAGAGAAGAGGAGAGGGTGAGAAGAGATCGGAATACAAAGGCAGTACCAGTTGGCTTTCCTGATTAATGGTATATAAAATGTGATGAAATAGAAGAATAAAAGACATGCTAAGGAAGGAGGGAACTGCCAACAACTGAGATGAGGAAGGCTAAAGGAAGCAATTGTAAGGAAGGGGAGAACAATGGTTCCACTCAGGACACAATGAACTGCCTATGAGATATTCCTGGTGTGTCACTGTAGGATAAGTACTGAACTGCTAAGTGCAAGGTTGGCTGTTCAAACACATTAGCTGCTCCCCCAGAAACCCTATACAGTATTGCTATGAGTTGGAATGGATTCAACATCACTTAACCACAACAACATTGAGATGGTGAATAGGTAATTGGAGGAAATACAAGTGCGTAATTCAGGGGAGAAGTCCGGGCTGAAAATACCTACTTTAGGGGTGTGCGATGACTCTGTAGGATAAACACTGGACTGTGAACTGCAGGTCTGCTGCTTAAGCCCACCAGCCGCTCCATGGGAGAAAGATGGGCCTTTCTGCTCTCATAAAGGTTTACAGCCTTATTCAGTCGGAACTGACTCAACAGCACTTAACAACAACAACAACATAATAAAAGTCATGATATTGGATGGATCTCTGAGAGAGTGAGTGAAGACAGAGATGAGAAGAGGTATAAGAACTGAGTCAGTCCCCCATGGTTAGTGGATGAGAATGAACCAACAGAGTAGATTAAGGACTAGCCAGTGAGGTAGAAGAAAAAACAGAAGAATGTGGTGTTCACAAGTTACAGGGTGAAGGGGAAGTGTTTTCAGAGAGAGAGAATGAAGAACTGTGTTAAATGCAGTCCAGGTAAAGTGAAGATATACATCTGTCCACTAGGTTGAACAGCTTGAAATTCATTGGTGCCTTGGGAACTACAATATGGGTGCAAGTGTTCAAGAGAGAAGTGGGCAGAGGCATGAGAGGGTGAGCATATAGGCAGATCCTTGAGGGATTTTGCTGAAAGAGAAATAGAGAAAGGGGGAAATAGTCAGAGGAGAACTTAAATGGGATTGTTTGGGATTTTATTAAGATGAAAAAATGACAGCGTGCTGAGAAAGGAGAGAATTCTGCAGCAGTATCTTCTGTGAATTTTGACTAATGTATACAGGCATGTACTACCACAATCGAGATCTAGGACATTTCCATCACTCCTAAAATTTCCCATCTGTGAGTCAGTCTTCTCCCTTAGCCCCAGCCCCTGGCAATCAAAGACCTCTTTTCTTCCCTTTAATTTTGTCTGTTCCAGAATGACATATATTTAGAATAATAAAAGATGTAACCTTATGATTATGGTTTCTCTCAGCTCTTGTTGTAGTTGATAAGTGCCTTGGAATTGGTTCTGATGCATAGTGACTGTATAGGCTTTCTGATGAGTGCCTGGTCACTATGAGTTGGAATCAATTTGATGACATTTGTGATTAGCATCCGCTGCTTATCCTACAGCGTCACACCAGGGTTTTCTTTCAGTTAATAATTCATTTGAGATTTATGTGTGTGAGTTAATTTGTTCCTTTATGTTGTTGAGTAGGATATGATATCGTGCTGTAGAATAAGCACTGGACTACTAACTGCAAGGCTGTCAGTTCATACCCACCGTCCACTCCTCAGAAACACTATACAGATTCACTAGGTGTTACAATCGGCTCTTTTGCACTTAACAACACATTGACAACAGTATTTCTTTATATCATTGAGCTATAGCTTGTTTATCCTGGTGTAGCACTGCAGGATAAGGCGCTGGACCACAAGGTTGGTTTGAATTGCAAGGTTGGCGGTTCAAACCCACAAGCCACTCCTCTGAAACACTATACAGGATCGCTATAAGATGAAACTGACACAAAGGCACTTAACAAATACAACAACAACAACAAGTTAATGGATATTTTAGTTTGTTTCCTGTTTTAGGAAATGATGACTAAAACCACTGTAAACATTTGCATGAAGATTTTTGTGTGGATATATGTTTTCACTTCTCCGAATGGGATTGCTGGGTAATAAGTTAACCGTTGGCCATCTAAATACAAAAACAAAAAACAAAAAGAACCTTCCTCCAAACCTTGTGCCATATATAAAAACTCAAAATGAATCACAGACTTAAATGTGAACCTAATACAATAAAACTTCTAGAAGAACACAAAGGAAAAAATATTTGTGACCTTGGATTAGGCAAAGATTCTTTAGATTTGACCCCAAAGCATAACACAAAAAAGAAGAAAATTGATAAATGGAATTTCATAAAAGTAAGAACTACTCTTCAAAAGACATTGATAAGAGAATGAAAATACAAGCCACAGACTTGGAACAAATATTTGTGAATCACTTATCAGATGAAGACTTATAACCAGACTGCATAAATAAAGAATAAGCAAAAGTCAGTAATAAGAAAACAATCCAATAATAAAAAAAAGCATACTCACTTTATCTGAACAATCACCTTATCAAAAAAAGATACATGGAAAGCAAATAAACTCATAAGAAAAATGTCCAACATCATTAGTCATTTAGAAAGTGTAAATTAACACCACAATGACGTAAGTTATATACTTACTAAATGTCTGAAATTTAACAATACTTGCCAAGTGCCAGCAGGGAGGTGGAAAAACTGTAACTCTCATATCTTGCTAGTGGTAGTGGTTATGTGCCGTGGGGTCGGTTCTGACTCATAGCGACCCTGTACAGGGTTTCTGAGGCTATAAATCTTTACAGGAGCAGAAAGCCTCATCTTTCTCCCACGGAACAGCTGGTAGTTTCGAACTGCTGATCTTGAGGTTCGCAGCCCGATTCATAACCAGATATCTTATTGGTAGGAAGGTACAGTCACTTTGGAAATATAAAGTTACATATATGAGAGCTAGGGGAGAGAGCTTGTCGACAGAGGGGCACGGGATAATTTTTTAGACTATTAGAACTGTTCCATACCCTTTTTTTCTTTTGTATCTTGATTATTGTATAGTTACACAACTGTATACATTTGTCAAAACTTACAGAACTATGCCCTAAAAAATGAAGGATATTTTTGCTGTGTTGATTTTACTTTGATTTAAGAAATGGGGGGAAAAGCAGAAGAGCAACTGTGTGATTTAAGGCAAATTTCTTTTTTTTTTTTCCTTAAATGTTTTATTGTGAATTATGTGATAGTTTACATGGGAGAACATTAGTTTTACATTCATTCTATCGTATATCGTCTCATTGCCATGGTTACAATCCCCTCCATGCAATCCTTCCCCCGTACCCCCCAGGTCTTCAGCACACAGTCGCTCTCCCTCTCTGGATCTAAAGTCTCCAGCTGCTTCATCACTCCACGTCATCATCTCTGGCTCCATTTCAGGCATCACTGCTTCTCTGCGTAGGGTCCTAGGGACCTCCGCTCCTAGACTGAAAAGTTAATCACTCCCCTCCTTGCTATAAAACATCTACCTTTACATTTCTGACCCTCATAATCAGTCCTGATAACAATTATTCACTATTGTATCACAAGAGACCCATCTGCATTTCATAGCATCAGCCCCACCTAGTCAGATTGAATACTACTCACTGGAGATTCTGCCTTCCTACAGGCCCTCTGGATCTAGGTTCCCTCTTAAAAGCTTGTAAGCCAGTCATTTCTTGCCTTTGTAGCCCCCCCACCCCCCATTTTGGGTAGCCAATGTCCAAGTTGTCCATCCCTGTCTACTCTGTGTGTGGAAGGGGTGGGAATGATTCTTGCTGTAAGGACCTGTTCCCTCTTTTGAGCTACTGCTTCCATAGGTGTAGGTCAAGTTCATCAAATTGTATGAGAATACTTTTTTTTTTTCCCCCTCTTCTTTCTTCTTCTGGTTGAGCTCTGATCATCCAGTCACTGAAGCCAGGATAAGTGGGTATTATCTGCAATTGTGGATGTTCTTATGCATATGCCCTCTCTTCTTATCAGCTGGATGCTTCACTCTCCACTCTAGTCCTCTGTGGCTATGTCACTGACTCTGGGCCCAAGAGTCCCCAGGTCTTGTAAGGCAAATTTCTTAACTGCTCTGTGCCTCAGTGTTCTTTTCTATACAAGAATAATAGTACCTTCCTCATGTCATTGTAAGACTTAAATGTGTTAACTTATGTTGTATATGTAAATTATTTAGAGTTTAAGCAATGCTATGCAATTGTTCTGGTGTGGTATTGTGGGTTATTGTGCCAGACTGCAAAGCCGTTTGAACTGCAAGGTCGGTGGTTCAAGCTTATCAGTCACTCCTTGGAAACCATATGCAGGGTCGCTATGGGTCGGAACCGACTAGATGGTACTTAACAACAACAACAACAACAACAACAATGCAATTGTTGGCTGTTATTTTAATTTTTATTATTAATCATATAAGGTTCAGTAAAAAAAACAGTGCTATTAGGGTTCCAGTTCATATACATGCACAGGTTTATTCCCAACAAAATATGTTTAAACATGTTTATATTATAAGTGAATGGCTGCAGATGAATTCTCTAATATAATTTACTTAATCTTGTTAGGGTGCCCTCCAAAAAAGAAAAAACCAGATCCAATCAAAACTGTGGCTTCCAAGGGAAACTGCTGGGCCAGTTAAATTCAAAGCATAGTGGTCAGCTCAGAACGATATGGTGGCTGTGTTTTGGAATTACAAAGGAGTCATATTGATAGATTTTCTCAAAGCCAGAGGACAATCACAGGAGTTTACTACAAAGAAGTTTTAAGAAAATCTAAAAGTGCATTGGTAAGAAAAAGGTCAAGAAAGGTGCATTGAGTACTTTTTTTATTATTATTATGACAAAGCATCTATTGATTCTTCAAGGGTAACATGGGCTGTCCTATGAGAATTTCACTGGAAAACCTTACCCATTCACCCTACAGTCCTGAGCTTGCCCCTTTCAGATTTCTTTTTGCTCACAAACTCAAAGAATATTGAAAAGAAACATAATTTGAGTCCCTCAAAGATGCCAAAAACTGCTGATTACAGAAATTCTTCTGAAGGAAGGGTTAGAGAGATGGAAACCCCACCTTCAGAAGTGTACCGACCTAGATGGAGGATATGCCAAGAAACAATAGCTTAAGATTTTGAAATTTTAAGCTTACCCGGGTATATTGTTCTTTGGAGAAGTTTGTTGTTGTTGTTGTTACATGACATAGAGTCAGTACCCTATGTATAACAGAATGATACCCTGCCCAGTCCTGGATTAACCTCACAATTGTTGCCACACTTGAGCCCATTGAAGCTGCCATTTTGCCAATCCATCTCACTGAGTGTCTTCCTCTTTTTCTCTGACCCTCCACCTTACTAAACATGATATCCCTCTCCAGTGACTGGTCCCTCCTGACAATATGTTCAAAGTATGAGAGATAAAGCTTGGCCATCCTGGCCTCCAAGGGGCACTCTGGCTGTACTTCTTCCAACACAGATCTGTTGGTTCTTTTGTCAGCCCATGGTACTTTCAATATTCTCCTCCAACACCATAACTCAAAAGCATCAATTCTTCTATGATCATCCTTATTCACTGTCCAACTTTTGCATGCATATGAAGTTATTGAAAATACCATGGCTTGGGTCAGGTGTACCTTAGTCCTCAAGCTGACGTCTTTGATCTTTAACACTTTAACTGCTGACAACTCAAAGTTTATAATTGTAGATCCTCTGATGCCCATTAGAGACACCACCACTCCTTTGTCACTTTGTCATACTGTGGTGTTGCTGTGATTCTGGAAGCTATGCTACGGGTATTTTAAATATCATCAGGGTCACCCACAGTGGACAGGTTTCAGATGAGCTTCCAGATGATGACAGACTAGGAAGATGGAGAGACGAACTACTTCCAAATATTTAGCCACTGAAAACCTTATGAACAGCAGAGAAACACTGTCCGATATAGTACTGGAAAATGACCCCCTCAGGTTGGAAGACACTCAAAATGCAACTGGGGAAAAGCTGCCCCCTCAAAGTAGAGTTGGAGAAGTTTAGTGATTAAATAATAGAGTGAAAAAGACAATATTTTAAGAATAAGGAGTCCTGAACACATTGATTCATGGATAAGTATAAATATAAAAAATATGATATGAGTTAGTATAAGGGAATGTAAGAAGAGGAGTACTGGTGTGGTGCTGTGGGTTAATGTGCTGGACTGCAAAGTCGATTTGAACCGCAAGGTCGGTGGTTCACCAGCTGCTCCTAGGAAACCCAATCTAGGGTCGCTATGGGTCAGAACCAACTGGAAGGCACTTAACAACAACAAGAAGAGGAGGAGGAGTTCTGAAAGCAAAGGTGAATCTGTTTCTAATGGGCATCAGAGGACCTATAATTAAAATATGAATAGCTTTGTGTTGTCAGCAGCTAATCAAAGCAACTCCTGGAGGCCAGCAGTAACTTGCTGGAATAAAGAATGCCCCCCCCCCCACATCAAAATGTTCTAATCCTTCTTCTATGTTGTAGTCCAAAAAATAAGGGAACAGAAAGACCAATCAAATTTGCCTCTTAGACACAGAATAGCTGCCATAGATAGAGGGGTCACATGTTGATTTGAAAGATCTGCTCTCAGCTTCAGCCAAGGAAAATTCATACTAGTGTTGGTCCAAAAATTGAGGGGTGTTACTATAATTTGGAGTTTGGAGTCCTGGTGTGGCACTGTAGGATGAGAACTGGACTGTTAACCACAAGGTCAGCAGTTCAAACCCACCAGTTGCTCCTTGGAAACCATATAAAGGGTTGCTATGAGTTAGAACTGAGTTGACAGCACTTAAAAAGAAAAACTAGAATTTGGTTGGCCATTATAGACTCAGGGATTTTTGATCAGAAGAAAGGAAGAAAAGGAAGGGAGGAAGGAAAAAAGAAGTCTGCTTTGATGTAAATATATTGTTGTTAAGTGCTGTTTAGTTGGTTCCAATCCATAGAGACCCTGTATAGGGTTTCCAAGGGGCTGATGAAATGTAAATGTATAAATAACAACAAAAAACAAACTCACTGCCATCAAGTCAATTTGGACTCATAGCAACCGTATTGTTGTTGTGTTGTGAAGTGCCGTTGAATCGGTGCCAACCCATAGCGACCCTGTATAGGGTTTCCGAGGAGCTACTGGTGAGCTTGAACAAGGTTGTAAATATTTACAAGAGCAGACAGTTTCATCTCTCTCCCAAGGAATGACTGATGGATTTGAACTGCTGACCTAATGGCTAGCAGTCCAGAGCTTATCCTACAGTAAAACCAGGGCACCTTTATTTTTCTTCTTCTTTTTTTTTTATGTAAGTATGTTGTTGTTAAGTAAGTGCAGCTGAGTCCGTTCTAACTTATAACAACCCTGTATAAGGTTACCCAAGAGTGACTGGTGGGTTTGAACTTCTGACCTTGCAGTTAGCAGTCCAGTGCTTATCCTATAGCACTACACCAAACCAAATTAAACCTGTTGCTCTTGAGTTGATTTCAGCTCATGGAGACCTTATAGGACATAGTAGAATTGCCCATAGGGTTTCCAAGACTGTGATCTTTACAGAAAGAAGCCCTGGTACCATAGGGGATTACAAGTTGGGCTGCAAACTCACCAGCCACTCTGTGAGAGAAAGATGAGACTTTCTGCTCCCATAAAGGTGTACAGCCTTGGAAACCCTGTACAGGGTCTCCATGAGTTTGAACTAACTCCTTGACACACAACCAACCACCATCACCAGCAGTCTTTATGGAAGCAGACTGCCTCATCTTTCTCTTGCATAGTGGCTGGTGGGTTTGAACTGCCAACGTTTCTGCTAGCAGCCAAGCGCCTAACCACTATACCACCTGGGCTTCTTGGGGAGATAAGTTGAGGTTTTTGTTTTTTTGTTTTATAACTTAAGGAGTTTTTTGTTAGTATAAACGTAAGGAGCCCTGGTGCTGCGATGATTTAGTACTTAATTTCTAACCAAAAGGTTGGTGGTTCAACCCCATCCATTGGCTCCACAGGAGTCCTGAAGATCTGGGGAAGGATTGCAGCCTTGGAAATCCTATGGGACAGTCCGATGATTTCTACTCTGTCACGTGGGATCACTGAGTCAGAATTGACTTGATGACACCTAACATTTTAACAGTATAAACCAAATGAGCAACTAAGTGTGAGAATAGCAGGTTGAAAGTTATGTTCTTTCAGCGTTGTAAACTTCAGAGGGCAAAGAATTGTAGTATCAGAGCAGCTGGGTTGAGTAGACAATGTTCTGACTATAGCAGAAGCTTCATTGTGGCTAGCTGCTATAGACTTGGCTTGGGTGCATGGCAGCCCATGCACACAGAATTAAACTGTGTAATCCTATGTCATCCTTGTGATCAGTTGGGGATCTGGCCTTTGGGATCCATAAGGTTTTCTACTTTTCAGAAGTAAATTGCCAGGCCTTTGTTTCTAGTTTGTCTTATCTGGAAGCCCCAATGAAACGTGCTCCGCATCATAGCAACACACAAACATTTACTGATGGATAGTGGTGGCTATGAATGAGGTGCATTGGCCGCAATCAAACCCAGGTTCCCTTCATGGAAGGTAGTAATCCTACCACTGAACCAACCTGTGAAATATAATACCCATATTGCCAACTATCCCATTCCTTGGAACAGAGCTAAAGAATTTTCTTTTCCTTTTTTTTTTTTTT
>NW_006408631.1:10421965-10423196 GCF_000296735.1 Chrysochloris asiatica
TGAGGAATTTCCCTTCAATTCCTACTTTGTTGAGTGTTTTTATCAGGAATGGATGTTGGATTTTGTCAAATGCCTTTTCTGTATCAATTGATATGATCATGTGCTTCTTTTCCTTTTTCTTATTTATATGATGGATTATGTTGATTGTTTTCCTAATGTTGAACCATCCTTGTTTCCCTTTTATGAAATCCACTTGGTCATGATGTATTATTTTTTTGATGTGCTGTTGGATTCTGTTGGCTAGGATTTTGTTGAGAATTTTTGTGTTTATGTTCATGAGGGATATTGGTCTATAGTTTTCTTTTTTAGTGATGTCCTTCCCTGGTTTTGGTATGAGGGTTATGCTTGCTTAATAAAGAGTATTAGGGAGTTTTCCATCATTTTCTATATATTGAAATAATTTGAGTAGAATTGGTGACAGTTCTTTCCTGAGTGCTTGGTAGAACTCCCCCGTGAAGCCATCTGGGTCTGGACTTTTTTTTTTGGTTGGGAGTTTTTTGATGACTGGATCAATTTCTTCTTCTGTTATGGGTTTGTTCAAGTTTTCTACTTCATTCTGAGTAAGTTTGGGTAGGTTATGTTTTTCTAGAAATATATCCATCTCTTCTAAGTTTTTGAATTTGTTGGAGTACAACTCTTCATAGTATTCTGTTATTATCCTTTTGAGTTCGTTTGGTTCTGTTGTGATATCTCCAATGTGGTTTCTAATGTGAGTTATTTGTGTCCTCTCCCTCTTTTTTTTGTTAGTTTTGCCAATGGTTTGTCAATTTTATTAATCCTTTTAAAAAACCAGCTTCTTGTCCTGTTGATTGATTCTTTCTATAGATTTTGGTTTTCCATCTCATTTATTTCTGCTCTTATCTTTATTATTTCCTTTCTTTTCATGACTGTAGGTTCCCTTTTCTGGTCTGCTTCTAATTGTTGAAGTTGCTGTGTTAATGTGTTAATTTTGATTCTTTCTTCTTTTTCGATGTGCACATTAATTGAAATAAATTGTCCTTTCAGCACTGCTTTCACCTTGTCCCAAAGATTTTGGTATATTGTTTTATTTCTAGGAACTTTGTAAATTCATGTTTAATTTCTTCTTTTACCCAGTCGCTTTTCAGCAAGGTGTTGTTGACTTTATTTCCTTGGTCTTCTTCTTATTGATTTCTAGTTTTATAGCATTGTGGTCTGAAAAGACACTCTGTAGTATTTTGGTGTTTGTAAATTTATGGAGGCTTGCTTTGTG
>NW_006408631.1:10423446-10426531 GCF_000296735.1 Chrysochloris asiatica
AGATATTTATTATGGTTATGTCGTCTTGCTCAATTGACACTTAGATCATGAGATAGTGTCCTTCTTTGTCTCTTATGCTGGTTTTTATCTTTAAGTTTACTTTGTCAGAGATTAGTATTGCCACTCCTGCTTGTTTACTGTTGCAGTTAGCTTGGTAAATTTTTTCCCATCCTTTAACTTTTAGTCTGTTTTTGTCTTTGTGAAGAATTTTCTTACTTTATCTTGCCTTATCTACCTATCTGTATATTCATATGGAGTCCTGGTGGACCGCAAGGACAGTTTTAACCGAAAAGTCAGCAGTTCAAACCCACTAACTGCTCCTCAGAAACAATATACAGGGTCACTATGAGTCAGTATCCAACTTGAAGGCACTTACCAACAACAAATACATTCATATAATTTCTAGCATATAACGACTTAAAAAAATACAACCACATTACTATTAACATAGCTAACAAAACCAATAATAGTTATTTAATATCATTTAAAGTGGAGTGTTGGAGTCTTGGTGTGGCGTTGTAGGTTAATGCACCAGACTGCAAAGGTCGGTGGTTCAAGATCACCATAAGTTCCTCAGAAACCGTATACAGGATCGCTATGGGTCAGAACCGAATCTATGGCACTTAACCACAACAACAACAACAACAACAAAGTGGAGGGTCACAAAAACAAGGAAGGCCCCCAGTGAGATGGCCTGGCACAACGGCAACAGCACTGGGCTCAAGCATAGCAATGATTGTGATATTGGCACAGGACTGGGCAGTTTTTTGTTGTGTTTTATGTAAGGTCACTATGAGTCAGTACTGGTTCACCTAACAACAACAACAACTCTACTCACTCCAAAAAGCCCTGGTGTGCTGTGGGTTCAGTGTTGGGCTGTTAATCACAAGGTCAGTGGTTCAAATCCCTAAGAGCAACATGAGATTGTCTGTTCCTGTAATGATGTAAAGTCTCAGAAACCCTGTGTAGTGTTGCTAGGGCTCAGAATTGAATTGATGGCAGTGGGTTTCCTTTTGAGTTTTTCAGGGGTGGTGGTGGTCTATGAGAATACTTACAGTATAGGACCCCATACATTTATCTGTGTGTCATACTGTGGTGGCTAGCTTGTTGCTGTAATGCTGGAAGCAATGACACTGGTGTTTCAAATACTAGCATGGCCACCTATGGTGGACAGTCTTCACCAAAGCTTCCAGACTAAAAACACATTAAGAAGGAATAGGTGGTCCACTTCTGAGGAATTTTTCCTCTAAAAAAAACCTTACAAATAGCAGCAAAATATTGTCTAATATAGTACCAACCAGCAGATGAGCTGTGGAAGAACTGCCTCCTCAAAGTAGAGTCAACCTTAATAATGTGGCTGGAACAAAGCCTTAGAGACCTTTATTTGCTGATGGGGCATGACTTAAAATGAGAAGAAACTGCTACAAACATCCATTAATAATCAGAATTGGACTGTATGAAATATGAAGCTAGGAAAACTGGAATTCATCAAAAATGAAATGGAATGCACAAAAAATCAATTTCCTAGGTATTGGTGAACTGAAATGGACTGGTATTGGCCATTGAATCAGACAATCATAGGGCTTACTATTCCAGAAATGACAAATTGAAGCAGAATGCTGTCCCATTCATCATCAAAAAGAGCATTTCAAGATGTATCTTGAAATACAATGCTGTCTGTGATAGGACAATATCTATATGCCTACAAGGAAGTCAGTTAGTACAACTGTTATTCAAATCAATACACCAAAAGGTAATGATGAAGAAATTGAAGAATTCTACAAACTTCTTCATTCTGAAATCGATCAAACATGCAATCAAGATGCATTCATAATTATTTGTGATTGGAATGGGAAGGTTGGAAAGAAAGAGAAGAGATCACCTGTTGGAAAATATGACTTTGACGATAGAAATGATGCTGAAAATCACATAAGACTAATAATTTATTCATTGCAATTACTTTTTTTCAACAACATAAATGTCAAATGTATTTATGGACTTTGCTAGATGAAACATTCAGGAATCAAATTGACTGCATCTTGGGAAAAGACAATGGAGAAACTCAATATCATCAGCCAAACCAAGGCCAGAGGCCAACTGTGGAACAGACTGTCAATTGCTCATTTGCCAGTTCAGACTGAAGCTGACAAAAATTGAAACAAGTCCAGAAGAGCCAAAATATGACTTGAGTGTATCCCACCTGAATTTAGAGACCATCAAGAACAGATTTGATGCCTTTGACTGAAGACCAGAAGAGTTGTGGGACAACATCA
Organism: Chrysochloris asiatica; assembly: GCF_000296735.1. NCBI lineage: Eukaryota > Metazoa > Chordata > Mammalia > Afrosoricida > Chrysochloridae > Chrysochloris > Chrysochloris asiatica. The sequence continues at coordinate 10,425,720 of NW_006408631.1, forward strand.
GGAACATAATACATGAAGAAAGCAAAAGGTCATTTAAAAACAGGAAATAAAGAAAAGACCAAAGTGTATGTCAGAAGAGACTCCGAAGCGTGCGTGCTCTTGAATGTAGTGTTGTTAAGTGTCGTTGAGTCGGTTCCGACTCATAGCAACCATATGTAGGGTTTCCAAGGAGCAGCTAGTGAGTTTGAGCTGCCAAACTTGCAGTTCAAACTGACCTTGCAGTCCAGTGCATTAACCAACAGCTAAGGAGCTCTAGTAGTGCAGTGGTTACGAATCAGGCTGCTAATCTCATGGTCAGCAGTTCGAAACTACCAGCTGTTCCGTGGGAGAAAGATGAGGCTTTCTGCTGCTGTAAAGATTTACAGCCCCAGAAACCCTATGCAGGGTCTCTGAGTCAGAACCAACTCCACGCCACATAACACCAACAACATGCTATGGGTCGGAACTGACTCAACATCTCTTAACAACAACAATATGCTTTGGAGTCCTTGAGTGGCTCTGTGAGTTAATGCACCAGACTGCAAAGCTGTTTGAACTGCAGAGTTAGCAGTTCAAGCTCACCAGTCACCCCTCAGAAACCCTATACAGGGTCGCTATGGGTAAGAACAGACTCGATGGCACTTAACAACAACAACAAAGTAGCTAACTGAATAGAAGAAATGGTGAAAAGACCTGAACAGAAAACTTTAAAGGACAACTCAAGAAGACAAAGTATAGTATTATAATGGAATGTGTAAAGACCTGGAATTAGAAAGTCAAAAGGGAACATGAACATGTCCAATATTTTTCAAACTGAAAAAAACTGAAAAAAA
>NW_006408631.1:10427056-10459146 GCF_000296735.1 Chrysochloris asiatica
ATGGAGACAGAGATGATGGCATGGAAAGACCGAGCAGCTGAGGACTCTAGATTCATGGAAAGAGACAGGCTGTGTGCTGGCGGGCAGGAGGCAGGATTGCAAAACATGCCGTGTGATTGTTAAACCGATTATTTATTCCTGTAATCCTTTTGTGTTACAAAAAAAAAAAAAAAAAAGAGGGAGTAAAGGTAAATATTGTTAACTGATGGTTCATAGAGGGGATTGTAATTGCAATGAAACAAAATACGAATTAGATGAGTACAAAACCGATGTTCTGCCTTATAAATTATCACTCAATTCACACAAAAAAAAACTTAAAAAAAAAGAAAAAGAAAAAGAAGAAGATGCAAGGAATACACAGAGTAAGTACCAAAAACAATTGGTCGACATTCAACCATTTCAGAAGGCAGCATATGATCAAGAACAGATGGTACTGAAGAAATAAGTCCAAGCTACTCTGAAGGCATTAGTAAAGAACAAGGCTCCAGGAATTGATAGAATGAATACCAACTGCAATGTTTTAACATACTGAAGCAGCACTAGTGTCAGGGACAGGTTAGGACCCCTGGGCTCTCGGCCTCTGTTACCCTGGCTTCTTATGGACCCCTTTGCCCTGAGTCTCTTCCTACTAAACAGGGGGAAAAATATCACTAGTACAACAAGAATAGTAACACTGAGAAAAACAGCCTGGAGACAAAGAAAAGGATATCAGGACCTGAAACCCTAATAGAAGCAGCTGGCTGCAGGCAGACAACCCATGAAGATAACGCCTAGAGCTGACAACTGCAGAAGGTACTCCATTTATAAGAAGCCTGTGCTCTTTTACTAAAAAATGATAAATATTCAGTTTACCAATCTCCTAATCAATATGTATTAGCCCACTCTTGGAGGAAGAGACCCCATACCTTTATATTCAGTGCACCCCAGCCCCAAAGGGTCTTCTCCACTCACAGAGACAGACACGCTTCTCTCTCTGAAGTGTACTTTTGCTTTGCAATAAAGAGCTTCTAAGTGAATGCTTGTTGTTCATGTGTGACTGAGAAGTGGCGACTCATTGGGATTAATTCTCTGAGAGCAAGAAGGACCAGGGGGGAAATGTGACACTAGGATCACTCACTAGTCTATGCCAAGAAATTTGGAAGACATTCACCTGACCAACTGACTAGAAGAGTTCCACATTTGTGTCCATTTCAAAGAAGGATGGCCCTACAGAATGTGGAAATTATGGCACAATATCATTAATATCACATGCAAGTAAAATTTTTCCAAAGATAATCATTTGTAGCAGTACATTGACAGGTGTGCACCAGGGTTATATTCTTTCACTATACTAACAATCTGTATACTGAGCAAACAATTTGAGAAGCTGAATTATATGGAAAAGAAGCATCAGGATTGGAGGAAGACTCATTAACAATGCAGTTTACACTACCTTGCTTGTTGAAAGTGAAGAGGACTGAACACTTGCAGCACAAAGAACAGAGCCTTCAGTGTGGATTACAACTCACTGTAAAGAAAACAAAGATCATTACAAGTGGATCAATATGCAACATCATGATAAACTGAGAAAAGATTGAAATTATCAAGGATTTTATCTTACACAGATCCACAATCAATGCTCATGGAAGCAGCAGTCAAGAAATCAAACGACATATTACATTGGACAAATCTACTGCAAAAGACCTCTTTGAATGTTAAAGAGCAAGGATATCACTTTGAAAACTGTTTGAAAACATCTGATCCAAGCCATAGTATTTTCAATGGCCTCATATGCATGTGGCGTAGTGGTTACGAATCAGGCTGCTAACCTCAAGGTAATCAGTTCAAAATTACTAGCAGTTCCGCGGGAGAAAGATGAAGCGTTCTGCTCCCATAAAGATTTGCAGCATCAGAAACCCTGTGCAGGGGCACTATGAGTCGGAACCGACTCCACGGTACTTAACAACAACAACAACAACAACAACATATGCATGTGAGAGCTAAACAGTGAATAAGGAAGACCAGGGAAGAATTGATGCACTTGAATTATGGTTGATGAAGAATATTGAAAGTACAATGACTGCTAGAAGAGCATGCTCCTTAGAAGAAAGGATGGTGTACTTCTGGCGTGTTATCAGGAGGGGCCAGTTGCTAGAAAAGGACATCACACTTGGTAGAGTAGAAAGTCAGTGAAAAAGAGAAAGGCGCTTAGTGAGGTGGATCGACACAGTGGCTGCACCAATGGACTCATACATAATGACAATTGTGAAGATGGTACAGGATCAGGCAGTGCTTCGTTCTGCTGTGCAGAGGATGCTGTGAGTTAAAGCCAACTCGACAGCACCAAAAATAACATCATGATTATGGAGACTTGTTTTTACCAATTTAAATGCTGGTGCATTACACCTGGGACTCAGGCAGCAATTTTTTTGGTTGTGTGAGTAACTACACTATGTTGTTGTTAAGTGCCGTAGAGTTGGTTCCGACTCATAGCTACCCTGTATTGAGTCTGCCAACGTTGTGATTTGCAGTCCAGTGCTGATCCTACAGTGCCACACCAGGAGGGGTGAATCTTTGACACCTGAAATGATGTTCCAGAGGTGTGGCTCCTTGAAATAGTGTCATTGCTGAAACTACCCACCTTTCTGAAACTTTGCCCAACAAATATGATACACATGGCTGTCTTTTTTATAAATGATTTGTTCTAATTGCAAACCATATCTGCTGACCAAACTCACACATTGCATCTGGTTAGTACATCTCTTAAGTTCCTTTTAACCTATTAACAGTAAGAAGAATTTTTGAAACTTTTATTGTAATGAAAATATACATAACAAAACGTACACTATTCTCAACAATGTCTACATGTAGCATTACTTATATTTTTCAAGTTGTATAACCATTCTTGATACAGGAATTTGCAAATGTAATTTGTTAATTTAATTATTAATATACTTATTTATTGAACAGATAACACTTAAACAAGGCAAAAATATTTTTCTTTTCAACTTATGCAAAAATACATGTCATGAAATATTCCTGACTCCTTGTCCAGAAGCAACGCTTCCAGTGTTATGTATGTTGTTGTTATGTGCTGTGGAGTCGGTTCTGACTCATAATGACTGTGTACAGGGTTTCCAAGGCTATAAATCTTTACAGGAGCAGAAAGCCTCATCTTTCTCCCGTGGAACAGCTGGTAGTTTTGAACTGCTGACCGTGAGATTTGCAGCCCGATTCGTAACCACTACGCTACCAGAGCTCCTTAGTGTTATGTATAGGCTACTAGAAATAGTCTATGCTTCAACAAGCAGGCCTGTCCCTGAGCACAGTGGAGAAGAAGGAGAACATGAGCTCAAATTCCTCTTCTGCCACTTATTATGTGTATAATTGTGTAGCATCTGTGCCTCAGTTTTTTCTCCTATTAAGTGGGACCAATAAGAATACTTGTCTTGAGGTTATTGAGAGTATTAAATCAGGTAATATTAGAAAAGTGCTTAATACTTGTTATTTACATCCCTTTTTTGCTTTTCACCAGATGACAGAAAGATACACATTTCTTTTCATTTCTTTGGCTTGTTTTTTCATATAACATCACATTTGGTGATAATTCTATACTTGCTTTTATGTATCTGTTTCACTCCTTTTGATCATTGGCTAGTATTCCATTATGCAATCCTGGTGTGGCACTGGACCGTGAGGTTGGCAGTTCAAACCCACCAGTCACTCCTCAGAAACCCAGTACAGGGTCTCTATGAGTCAGAATCCACTCAACGGCACTTAACAACAATAACAGTATTCCATTGTATACATGCACTATTTTTGGACATGTAAACTCTTTTCAAATTCTTATTGTTACAAAAATGCTACAGTGAATATCCTTGTACATGCTTTATTGGATTGATATACGAAGATCTCTTGGGGTAAATTTATGGAAGAGAAATCTCTGGGCCAAAGGTTATATTCATTTTAATACCTTCTAAGTGCTGCCAAACTACAGCAAAAAAGGTTGTACTAACTTGCACTTCCAGTAAAAAAAAAAAAAAAAAAGCACTGTTGTTGTTGTTGTCAGGTGTTATCGACTCGGCACCGACTCAGCAACCCTATGCACAGCAGAATGAAACACTGCGCCAAACTCACTACTGTTACCACGCTTGAGTTCATCGATGCTGCCACTTGGTCTATCCATCTCGTTAGGGGTCTTCCTCTTTTTCTCTGACTAAGATGCACTAAGATCCCCATTTCCTATACCCTAGCTAACACCAGATCTTTATTTTTATAAATATCTTTATTTTTGTAAATACGTGGGAAACAGCATTTCATAGTGTTAATGTGCATTTCTCTTATTATAATAAGTTAAATATAGTAAATTTTAACCTCAGCAGTCAAATGACAGCTACAACCCATGAGTGGGATGCTGTGGTGAACACCATCAGAATACAACTAACCTGGTCTGCATTTATGAAGAGGACACTCCCTATCCAATAGTACTAAGCAGATTTTGTGTAGGTACATGTGTGGTTGGTTGGCTATATCTAGCAGTGGTGAAGGGTTTATTCTGAACCAGTCCAACTTCCTCACCTGGTATCTTTTATGACTCATGATCAAGAGGAGAGTACTATCGCCTTGGGACCTGCATCTGCACTTCTGACCACTTCCTCCTCCTTGAAATATCCCATGCCCCTCCACCAAGTCTTTCCTGGCATTCAGTCTTCTAGTTTTGCTCCTAATGCACAGACTGCTCTTTTTTGTCTTCTTGGCTGGCTCCTCCTCTTTTGTGCTGGATGCAAGAGCTTTGGAGAACATGAGACAGTGAGCACTAGGGCTCCTTCTGGCCCTGTATCTATTTCCTGGGGTTTAAATTCAAGCACCAGCTCTAGAGTTTAGCCTTTGAAGCACTTTGCGCATAAAATTTAAGGAGACACTAACTTTTGGTTCATGCAAGGGCAAGTTTGGCCCCAGAGAGTGAGTATCTTCTAAAATTTTGCACTCTAAGCACCTTGCTTGTCTCATACTAGTCCCTGCCCTGCTAAATAACCCAGTCTTTTCTCTGGATCTCCAGAGATAAAAATCAACTTTAGTATCTCTACTTAGAAGTCTTCTGGTGCGGAGCTATGGATCAGCACTGGACTGTAAACTACAAGGTCAGCAGTTCAAACCCACCAGCTGCTCCTCAGAAACCCTATAAAGGGTCGCTATGAGTCAGAACTGACTCCATGGCATTTAACAACAACTTAGAAGGCAACTCAAACTTAACATTTCTAAAAAAGAACTCTTTGTCACTTTGCAACTCCATGTCCAAACCTGCTTCTTTTACTAGTCTGTCTCAGTTAATAGCATTATCATTTATTTAAAACATTCCTTGATTCCTTTCTTTTAACTAGTCTCATCTGCTGTCTCCAAAATGTGTCCCAAATCTGACTTCTCATCACCTCTACTGCTGCCATCTTAGGCCATGCCCCATCTCTCACCTCAGTAAATAGGCTTCTCAGTTCTCCCTGCTTTCACACTTGCACCCCCACCCCACCCCCATTCCTGCAGGATAATGCACTGGACCACAAGGTCAATTTTAACTGCAAGGTTGGCGGTTTAAACATAGCAGTAACTCCTCGGAAACCCTGCACTCAACAACAACAACATTCAACAGCCAGAGTGAGCTTGAATGTAGTATGTCACTCTCTTACTTAAATCCCTCCAGTGGCTCCCAAGTGAATTTAGAGTAAAAAGCAGACTCCTTGCCATGGTTAATATACCAGGATGGAGCTGTGGGTTAATGCACTGGACTGCAAGGACGGCAGTTCAAGCTCACCAGCCGCTCCTCAGAAACTCCATACAGGGTCACTATGAGTTGGAACCGACTCAACAGCACTTAACAGCAACAAGTGGTATAGTGATCTAACCCCAGAATAACTTTCTGACTTCCACCTCCCTTTCACTTACCAGGCTTAGTTTCACTGTCTCCTTCCTGTCTCAATTTTTCCCTGGAATGCTCTTCCCCCATATCTTAGTAGACTTCCTTCTTAACATTCAGGTTATTAGTTGAGATGTTACTGCCACCATCTACTTCCTGATCACTTGAAATCCAATTACCAAGTACCAGTACCAGTACCGGTTGCCGTCAAGTCCGCCCCAACTCATCACAACTCCATGTGTATTAAAGTAGGATTGTGCTCCATAGGGTTTCCCATGATTAATGTTTTGGTAGGACATTTAAAGACCACCAGACCTTTCTTTAAAGATGACTCTGGGTGGTCTTAACCTCCAATCTTCTATAGCAGTCAAGTGCATTAACCATTTGTACCACCAAGGGACTTATATTTTATTTCCCCATAGCATTTATCACCATCTGAAAGTATCTTATTACCACAGGATGATGAATGCCCCAAAGCTCAGTTTTTACAACAATTATTTTTTATCTATTCTGATTCTGTAGGTCGACTTAGTTCAGCTGAGCAGTTCTTACTTGGGTCTCTCAGATTGTCGCAGTTACATAGCAATAGGGGTTGGAGTCATCTATAGGCTTTTCTGGGCTGGACGTCTAAGATTGCTTCTTCCTTCATGTGCCTGGTGTCTTGATGTTCCTCCAGGCAACCTTTCTCTCCTGCAGGGTGGCCTGGACCTCTTACATGGTAGCTTAAACTTTCAAGAGAAAAGAAGTGGAAAGTACCAGTCATCTTATACAATAGACCTGATTTGGCATATGTTCTTCTGCCATATTCAGATGGTCAAAACACTTAGGGCTTGCTCAGTTTCAAAGGATCGAGGAATAAATTCTACTTCTTAAAAGGGAAGTGACATGTATATAAAAAGAGGGAAAGAACTGACAGTGACCATCTTTGGAAATTTGTTGTTATTGTTACATGCTGGCTACGAGTCAGTTCTTACTCATAGAGACCCTGTTTAGTGTTTCTGAGGAGAGGCTGCTAAGTTTGAACCACCGACCTTGTGGTTCAAACTGAACTTGAGGTCGAATGCTTATCCTACAGTGCCACACCAGGACTCCATATCGTTGGAGAGGAACTATTACATTTATTTATTTACTTTACTTGTTATTATCTGCTGTTCCCAGTAGGTTATAAGCTGTGGTAGCAGGAACCTTATCTATCTTGTCTTATGATTCTATTCTCAGCACCAAGAACAATGCCTGACACATAGTAGGTCCTCAATAAAGAAATTAATTACTTAATAAATGTTTGGAGAATTAAACAACTGAACTCAGTTTCCCCAGACTGATCTTTCCAAGTTTGCTGATACCAAATATGCTGAAGCCTCACCAAATCAGACAAACCCTACATTTATCTTTTATTTCCTCTGCAAAGAAGAAAAACTTTCCCTGAACATAAAATTTAGAAATAGATTTGGCATGTTTTCTAAATGGAAAATATTTCTTGTATCATGAGAAATTATTTTCCCACAGCTTTGTACTACATCAAAATAGTGAACTTGCCCGAAGATACCCCATTCTTTAATCTTGGTGTGGGTTAGAAACCAAGTTTTTATAGCAAAGAAAATATAACAACCTCCTTATGTTTGAATTTCCTCAAAACATCCCTAGCTGAAATGTCATTACATATAAAGAAAGATTAAAAAAAATAAAGTACTGAGAATTTTCATTAATAATTTGGTCAGCAAGATGTACTATTGGACTATAAAATCAGTGCTCATTTATATAAGTAATTATGTATCACCCAGGGTAAGAAACGAAATTCCCTTAAATTTCACCTTTGCTAGTCTGAGATGATGAATTCTATAAAATAATTTTATCTTTAAACCTTCGGGTGAGTCTCTTACAAATTAGTAAATGACAATATACTCATTTGAAGGAATTTAATTATTTTTGATGTTAAAAAAATTTAGGAGGGGTTTAATTTTTAAAGTTATACTTGCAGCCTACTGACAATGTAACTTCTAATCTTTGTTTTGTCTTCAGTTTTCCCAGATTTGCTCAAAGTGATCCCAGTGAGCATCCACGTCAATGTCATCCTCTTCTCTACGATTCTTATTCTTTTAACCATGGTGGGGACAGCCTTCTTCATGTACAATGCTTTTGGCAAGCCCTTTGAAACTCTGTATGGTCCACTAGGATTATATCTCTTGAGTTTCATTTCAGGTAAGCACAACATCAATGGTCTAGCTAGAATCATGATGTACACACTTTTAACAAAGGAAATCTAATCCAGGGCAGTGGTTCTCTAGGAGTTGTCCTCAGACCAGTAGCATCTGGGATGTTTGTAGAAAAGCAAATTCTCAGGTCCTATCCCAAGCAACATTCTTATCAATGGAGAAAAGATTGAAGTTGTCAAGGACTTCATTTATCTTGGATCAACCCTCAACACTTATGGAAGCCGCAGCCAAGAACTCAAACAATGTATTGCTTTAGGCAAATCTGCTGCATGAGACCTTTTAAAGTGTTGAAGAGCAAAAAGGATGTCAGCTTGAGGACTAAGGTATGCCTGAACCAAGCCATGGCATTTTCAATAACCTCATATGCATGCGAAAGCTGGACAGTGAATAAGGAAGATAGTAGAAGAATTGACGCATTTGAGTTATGGTGTTGGAGGAGAATATTGAAAGTACCATGGGCTGCCAAAAGAACAAGCAGTTCTGTCTTGGGCGAAGTCCAGCCAGAGTGCTCCTTGAAGGCCAGGATGGCCAAACTTGGTCTCTCATACTTTGGACATATTGTCAGGAGGGACCAGTCACTGGAGAAGGGTATCATGTTTGGTAAGGTGGAGGGTCAGAGAAAAAGAAGAAGACCCCCAGCGAGATGGATTGGCAAAGTGGCAACATCGATGGACTCAAACAGGGCAACAATTGTGAGGTTAGTCCAGGACTGGGCAGTGTTTCATTCTGGTGTGCATACGGTCACTATTTGTTGGTACCAACTCAATGGCACCTAACAACAACAACAATATCCCAAACCTTGGATGCAAATGTTCAACACACTCAAGTTGGGATTTCAAGTCCACCCAGAGGTTAGGATTTCAAGTCCACCCAGAGGTTTCTTGTTAGAAAGTCCTGGAGCTCTATTTCCCAAAACTCAGACACTGAAAATTCCATGAAGCACAATTCTACTCTGACACACAAGGGGTCACCTTGACTCAGAGTCAACTTGACAGCAACTGGTTTTATCTGTTTATTCTAGACCTATTGAATCACAAAGGCACTCAGGTAATGTCATAGTTATGAGTCAGGCTGCTAATCTCACGGTCACAGTCAGCAGTTTGAAACTACCAGTAGTTCTACAGGAGAAATATGAGGCTTTCTGCTCCCATAGTAAAGACAGCATCAGAAACCCTATAGTGGGTCGCTCTGAGTGGGAACCAACTCTACAGCACAGAATCACCACGACCACTGAATCACAGACTCTCTACTGAAGAGATTAGCAAGTACTCCAGTTAATTCTGACACATAAAATTTGATAGTCTGTGGTATAGGGAATTGATTAAACAGATATTGTTTTGTTCTTAAGTGCCATCAAGTTGGTTCCAACTCATACTTACCCCATATAGAGTCTGTATGGCTGTAAGTCTTTGTGGGAGCAACCAACCTCATGTTTCTCCCAAGGAGCAACTGGTAGTCTCGAACTGCCAACCTTGTGGATAGCAATCCAGTGCTTATCCTCCAGGAGGCTCTGAGGTAAAACCAATGATGGTAATTTCAGAAAGCATGGACCATCCTTAAGGTCTGAGGAACAAAGAGGAAAAAGTGTGCCATACCCAGGGAAGGGCAACAATGGACTGCCCCAAGGCTAGATCCTGAGGCAACCACAAGAGAAAATATGAGAATCTCTAGGCACTGGCAAGGGCAGTCACTTGCAGCAGATATTTAGATTCTTATGGCCTTCTGTGGTCCCTATATGAGCAGTTGATAGGCACTGGGTCGAGCCTGCCTTTGCTATTCATTGATGCATCACAGAGCTTCTGGCAGTCTCCGAGTCCACTGTTGTATTGAGTGTGTGTCCTGCCATAGGGTTTGCTTCAGGATTCCATTCATTCGTTTTACTAGCCCAGCTGCAGTATGATTGTATGGGAGGTGAAAATGCCATGCAATACCCAGGCCATCTGCCAACTCCTGGACCTCATGGCTAGTGAAGTGGGTCCCTCGATCATTACTGATGTCATGGAGGTGCCACACAGAGCTTGGAGAGACCTTGAATAGTGGAACACTTAGTAGCCCGTTTGCACAGGTATGCTTGTAAGAGCCCTGTAATGGTATCTGAACATGCCAAGGGTGAACTGCAATATCAGACATAGGGAGGGATCCCATGTAATCCACTTGCCAACATTTCATTGGCATGTCCTCCCAGGGTATTCTGCCCATCTGGTAGGGAATATATTTATGTCATTCTAATAAGCAGCGAGGGCACTGTGGACAAGCTTACACAATTTGTTTCATGGAGAAGGGAAGGCCCATCTCCTTGGCGATGGCCTAAAGTATATGTTACCCTTTAAGCCCCATTTTTCTGTGTAGCCACTGCCTTGGGAACCACTTTTATCTTACCCAACCATACAACATCCAAGAATTTGACAGATGATGCAGGGCCCTGCAGTTTGGCATTGTTGATCCTCTGGAAGTCAGGTGTGACACTAGCTGTGGAACTGCTTGGTGAAGCAAAGACAGAGAATCCCAGGTTAACATGACATCAACAATATAATGGAACAGGTGGAAACCAGTGGGTTTATGCCAGTTTTCTAGGTACGGGGCAACTAGCCCATGCCATGCTGTGGGGCTGTGGACAACCCTAGGGGAGAGTTGTGAATGTCTAGTTTCTCCATGCCATTCAAAGGCAAATTGGTCTTGGCTGTCAAGAGTCAGTGGAGACATTAAAAAAGACATTAGCTAGGTCAGGCACAAATAGGTACCCAAGCATTCTGCAGTATCATTGATGAGGGAATCAATGTTAGGCAGGGTCACATGATGAGGGGAGTACCACTTTATTGAGCTCATCAGTCTACGGTCATATGCCATAACTGGCTTCCCACTGACCATATTAGACTATTGAATAGATTATGAGTAGGTCTAATAATCCCTACCCAGGCAAGTTCAGCTACAGTGGCCATGATATCCTCATGCTCCCCAGGTAGACAGTATTGCTTGATGTTAACCACCCAGTGAGGGGGACTAAGTGGACTGGGATCCACTTCACCCATTCTTGAATAACAGATTTTACACAGAGACCCTTAAATGGAACACTCCTGTTGTGGCCTTAAGTGTTATCCTTCCAAGTAGGTCTATCCCTAGGTAGGGTACATTTGAGAAAGGAGGAATGTATATTTTTTATTCCTTTGGGGGGGGGGAGCAAATGGCCAATCTGCAGAGTAAAAACCACCAGGTGTACTTACCTGTGCTGCCTCCATACCCATCAGGGTGCATTCAGTCCTGGTGTCCACTAGCGTTAAAATAGTTTGTTTAATCCTTGGAGAACAATGGATAGTTCATTTCACTCCAGTACCCCAGTAGTCTCCATCTCCAAGGGCTGGGGGGACCTTGACTCCACCCCTAATCAAGGGATGTTGGCATTTTCCATGCTGGGGTGCAGAGGGCCCTTGAAAGTTCTTTCCCCTGATGAATTGCTGCTCAGGGTGGAGTTTATGCCACAGTTTCACCAGGGCCATGTTAGGCTGTTTGTCATTTTTTTTCCCTGGAAGGAAGCAAGTCAACCCACATTTGCTTCCTAGTAATTCAAACCTTTCTTATTGCTTGTTTTATTTGCCTGCTTTGCCCCCGCCTGCATCCCTGCAGCCTGGACATCCTGATGCACACCTTTTCAGTTTCACCAAGGTCTGCTACAGCCTGAGCAGCCAGGGACACTGGCTGGTCCACCATAGGGCTCAGTATGGACTCCAGGGTTCCATACCATTGGTTAGAAGCTGATTGTAAACTGATATCCTTCATCCTACCTGTGAGCAGCTCGTTATCTGGGCCCCAATAATGTTCTGTGTATATGGCATGCTTACTTCCATGTTCCCTAATCATTCCTGTAGTTACTCCATAACTGTCCAGCGTATGGGAGAAGCTGGAATGTCTCCTTCATTTGGCCAGGCAACTTGACAGGCAGCTATAATCAAAACTAAAAGAAATACTACCTGGACCTCATTCACTGACGCATAGAGACGCTGCTGCAATGTGGGGAGAGTGGTCACAGAGGCTACTTTGGACTTTTCAAGTCCTGTGAGCATTATACCCTATAGGTTAGCTTGTTATAGGAATTAAAATAAAGCTAGAGGGCAGACACGAGGGAGATTTGGGGAAAAAAAAGAGGTTAAAGAAATTGGTTGAAGTCAGTTAATGCTGAACCTCAAAAGCCATGAAAAGACTTGAAATTGATTCTAATTGCAATGAGAAGTTTCGAAAAGCCTTAAAATACCTGGTAGCTGATTTGTCTTTTAGAAAAATATTTGATGTAAGACTAGAGTGTTGTATTGGAGATGAAGAGAGATGAGTGGGTTCTAAAAACATTCTGAAAGTAGATCCAAAACATTTAATAGATAGCATTGTAGGATAATCACAGGACTGCTAACCACAAATTCAGCAGTTTAAACCTACCAGCTGCTCCTCAGAACCCTTATACAGGGTTGCTTTGAGTCAAACTAACTTGACAACACTTAACAACAACAACAACAAGGAATCAGTAAATGGTAATAGCATTTACCAAGATGGAGAAGGCCAGAGGAGGAACAGTCTGATATTTGAGGGCAAGAAAGAGGTGGGAAGAGGAGCTAAACACTAGAATTCAAGTGTTCTCTTTGGGGCATGGGAGATGTCCAAGTACTGATGTGAGTAGACAGTTGGATATATGAGTCTGGGTCTCAAAGAGGAGGTCTAGACAAAAGACATAAATCTCAAAGCTGCCAGAATAGAGATATTATTTCAAGGCGTGAAAATGGATGAGATCACTTAGGGAGAGAATGGAGATAGAGAAAAATGGGCCAACCACCAATCCATGTAGAATATCATAATTTGGGGGCTGAAGAGAGGAGAAACTAGCAAAGGAACTGACCAGGAGTGTCCAGAGAGGACAAGGGAAAACCAGGAGGCTGTGGTGTTCTAGAGGCTATGAGAAGATAATGTTTTAGAAGTACAGTGAGTTTTGTAGAAAGATGGCCATCTATGATAGCAAATGAACAGGAGTAAGCATGACAGGAAAAGGAAGAATGAGGAAAATAAGATGAAAAACATCTCCCTCAAGGATTACAATACAATGAAAGAGAGAGGTATGCACAAATGATTGAGAAGGTGGTGAAAGAGAGGAAGTTAAAGAAGAGCAAACTGAGAATAGCATGACTTGGTCTGTCATTTCAAAGTGCAGCAGATGGCACCTAACTGTTGTTAGGTGCCATCGAGTTGGTATCGACTCATAGCAACCTTTTGCACAACAGAACAAAACACTGCCTGATCCTGGGCCAACCTCACCATTGCTGCAATACTTGAGTCCATTAATGCTGCCACTTTGCCAATCCATCTCGCTGGGGGTCTTCTCTGACCCTCCACCTTACCAAACATGATATCCTTCTCCAGCGACTGGTCCCTCCTGACAATATGTCCGAAGTATGAGAGATGAAGTTTGGCACGTATGGCTCATATTTTCTTTCCCAACTGATGGTAGAGAACCCTACTCAGATCTGCATGGAAAAGAGAGCAGTCCAGGTGGAAAGATTGCCATGGATCAAAGGTCGAACATCCTATGTAGTTCAATGAATACTGTTGAATATGCCATGAAATGTATTGGCTCAGGATTTGGGAAGTATTGAAAATCACCAAAATGTGGGCTTATTGCAGATTGTATTTATTATGTCTTCTCTGGTACATGGAGTCATGTTGTGAGTTATACCAAGCAAGGCAAACAAATATAATTGCTGCCTTTCTTTATAAAGGGATGCTTCTGCTATGGTCCTAATTAATTATTATAATTACGACTATGGCACGGCACATAAATAAACACAGTCATGTACGAAGTGCAAAGACGGGAAAATAAAGAGCAGTACAAAAATACAAGCATGCTTATGATGTGTATCAGTTTCAGTATTAATAATAGACTGGTCTCTGTAATATATCTATGGCACATTATTCTACAGTTGTTGGTGGAAAAAAAAAAAATCTACTTCTTTTTTCCACTCAATCTTTATGGGGAAACACCTAAGAAAGAGAAATAGAGACTGCCCACCCAACAAAGACACAGAGCTGGAAAGAAGATAAAGATTGGTGGTAGGAAAAGTCAGTAGCAAAAATATTGTACAAGTTTCCCAGCATAGACGTTAGAAGACAGGTCACAGAAGGAAAAGAAAGTAAATGTCAGGCAG
Organism: Chrysochloris asiatica; assembly: GCF_000296735.1. NCBI lineage: Eukaryota > Metazoa > Chordata > Mammalia > Afrosoricida > Chrysochloridae > Chrysochloris > Chrysochloris asiatica. The sequence continues at coordinate 10,441,336 of NW_006408631.1, forward strand.
CCCATGATGGTAATGGGCATGCGAATTCAATTTCCTATGCGGGGCAGCAGCTGAAGGGGCAGAACTGAAGGAGGAGATTGACTCCAGTTCACTCATGTCAAGCAATTGGGGGCGGGGGTGGGTGGGAAAGCTGTGTTTAACTCACTTTGTACAGGGCCCAACTGTGGCTTTGTGCAATGAGATGTTCCATCTGTTTCTATAACAGTTGCAAAGAAACTTCTGCCCTATTCAGAATGTATATTTGTGTCTTCCGTTCTGTTTCACTGAGTTAAAACTAAAGATTTTGCTGTGACTTCCCAGGTACTACTTGATTTTTAAGGAGCTCTGGTAGCGTAGTGGTTACGAATCGGGCTGCGAACCTCAGGGTCAGTAGTTCGAAACTACCAACTGTCCTGCGAGAGAAAGATGAGGCTTTCTGCTCCCGTAAAGATTTACAGCCTCGGAAACCCTGACAGGGTCTCTCTGAGTCAGAACCGACTCCATGGCACATAACAACAACAACAACTTGATTTTTAGGACCCCCTAATGTGCTGGACCACAAGGTCGGCAGTTCAAACTCACCAGCCACTCTTCCGAAACCCTATACAGGGTCACTATGGATCAGAACCAACTCGATAGCACTTAACAGCAACAACAAAACACACACACACACACAGTCTTCCCCCTTTATGATGCTTTCTCTCCCCACTCAAATCACATGACTTCTTTGCATTCACTATTCCTCAGCCTGGAATGTTCCTCCCTATAAATGTCCGCCCTCTCACTACCTCACATCCTTGAAGATTTGCTATGATGTCATCCCTGTCCTCAACATTTCCTATTCCCCTTTTCTGCTTTATTTGAATCCCAATGTCGGCAGTTTCAAACTCACCAGTTGCTCCTCTGAAACCCTATACAGGGTCGCTATGAATTGGAACGGACTCTCCAGCACCTAACAACAACAACATATATCACAATTAGATAAGCCATGTTATTAGATGTTGTTGAGATGATACCAATTCGTGGTGATCTCACGTGTGCAGAATAGAAAGACTCCATAGACTTTTCAAGCTTCTCCAGACACTTCTGATTGGTTTCTAACTGCTAACCTGCTAAGTCTAGCACTTAACCATTTGCACTATCCAGGGACTACATAATAAACTGTAGACTTAACTTACTTTATCTAGTTATTAGCTCTCTCTCCATTGCTTCTACCACCAAGAGCTCATTGAAGGTGGAGGAGGAGTATCTGTTTTATACAATGCTGTATCCCCAGTGCCCAGAATAGTATATTGAGGATCCAACAGATACTTGTGGAAAAAATAAATAAAATAGAAGCAGCTTTGCATATTTCGTGGTAGCAAATGTCATCTTTCTTTTCTGAAAATAAATTCAAATTAAATAAATGTTTCTCCTTTGTATTAATCACACATCCCAGTATTATGGCATTTGTAAAGCTTAAGTTAGATATGAGCTCTTCAGCTCTTCATTGCAGACAATAGAGAGGAAAAGTGAAACCCAATTGACATCATTCCTTGTCCATACCTGCTCTTTGGAAACGCATGACCAAGTTGCTCTCCATCATGACCTCAAAATCTGCTCTTAGGAATTAAGTTGCTTTCCTTGTCCTTCTGCCACACCACATCTTTGGATGGTAGCCATCAGTCCTGAAGCATTGTGGAGCCAGACAGGTTCCATTTGGGGGAGAAATCACTGCTGGTGACCTGACATTCAATTACTGACTTTCTAGCGAGATCACATAATTTCACAGAAAATCAGCAACTGCACCTGCAAAGTTATGGTTTTCCCATCCCATTCATCATTTCTCAAGACCCCGAAAGAAGGAAATTATTAATTTATCATCCTGTACTGGAAACAAAATGCTTCTAATATTGGAGGAATTTAAAGATGATTTGTTAGCTTTCTGAAAATGTTAGCCATTGCTTTAAATAGAATTGAAATTCTAATTTATTGTTTCCCAGTATATAATCTTGAAGTCCTGGTGTGGCACTGCAGGATGAAGTACTGGATCACAAGGTCTCGTTAACCACAAGGTTGGCAGTTCAAACTCGCCAGCTTCTTCTTGAAAACCCTATACGGGTCACTATGAATCAGAACTGACCTGACAGAACTGAGCAATTTTATGTCATTTTAGTGATAGTTGGAGGACTATTTAGAGATTTCTTCTTATTGAAGGAAATCAAACTACCCTGAACTCATACAGACCTTCCTTGGCAAGATGTTCTTAACCATAAAAGCATAGTTGCCTTCAGGGTCAGCCAAGGATGAAGAAGCATCCTTCTTATTGGCTGTGATCTATGTTTCCATATTACAAGGACTGCAGGAGAGAGGCACCCAGTTCTGCAGGCCTAGACAGTCACCACTGGAGAGGGTGCAGTGTCTAGCACATTATAAATGTTTGTTAATTAGCTAATCATTCATGCCATGACAATCGTATAACTCAGCTATCCCATTCAGTCTGAAATTAACTCAGTAATCAAAGTCAAAAAATTTTAAAAATCCCTACTGTACCAGCCAGATGGTGGGGAAATCAGAAAGATGAAAAGAAAATGATTCTAGGCTTTCAAATAAGACACTCGAGCAAAACCTAGGTCCTCTGCCTGGTTAGGAGTCCCTGGGTTTTCAAATGGTAAGCATACTTGGCTGTTAACTGAAGTTGGAGCTTGGCATCTACCCAGAAGTGCCTCAGAAGAAAGACTTGGTGATCTTTTTCCAAAATGTTAGGTATTAAAAACAACATGGAGCCCAGCTCTACTCTGGCATACACTGGGTTACCATGAGTTAAAAGACACTTGATGTCAGCTGGGACTTTTGTTTGTTTGGGTTTTGGTGCCTGGTTATATTCCAAATTCTAGTTTCAGCAAAGCTTGGCCGACTCTACATATCCTAGTTCATTCTAAGCTTTCTTATGGACAGGGACTGTGTTGTCAGATGGACAGATAGGTAGGGAATCTGTCCCAGTGGCACTGCTAAGTTTGAGATGTTGGAGAACATGAGTAACTGGGAGAAGGAATAGGCAGCATGCAGGCCTGCTTCTACCATTGGTGAAGTCTGGGGCAAGAAAACAAATGGAAGCCCACATACCATGTGTATAAATATTTAAAATAAAATATGTTTTATCCTTCTATCTTGACAAGTATCCCTTCCTAGTGACTTGAAAGGCCAGATTAAAATTTAGAATTTTTTTAGCCCTAGGAATGATGCCCACCACTTGTCTGTCAGTTTGTTGTACTGCGGTGGCTTGTGTGTTGCATTGATGCTGGAAGCTATGCCACAAGTATTTTAAATATCAGTAGGTTCACCAATGGTGGACAGGTTTTAACAAATCTTCTAGACTAAGACAGACTAGGAAGAATGAGAGGCAGACCATTTCTGAATGTTGTTGTTAAGTGCTGTCAAGCTGCTTCCAACTTAGAGCCACACTGTATAGGGTTTCTGAGGAGTGGCTGGTGAGTTGGAACTGCTGGCCTTGTGGTTTAAACTGACCTTGAGGTTGAGTGCGTATCCTCTTATCCTATGGTGTCACACCAGGACTCCTTCTGAATGGTGAGCCACTGAAAACTTTGACTCGCAGCAGAACATTACCAGATATAGTGCCAGAAGATGAGCCCCTCAGGTGAAAAGACACTCAAAATATGACTGAGAAAAAGTGACCTCCTCAAAAGAGAGTAGACCATAATGATGTGAATGAAGCAAAGCTTTTGGAACCTTCATTTTATGATGGGGCACAACTCAAAATAACTGAAAACATCCATGAATAACCAGAATGGGGAATGTACAATGTATGAATATGAATATAGGAAAACTGTTGTTGTTGTTAAGTGCTGTTGAGTTGGTTCTGACTCATAGCAACTCTGAGAAGTGACTGGTGGCTTTGAGCTGCCTACCTTGTGGTTAGTAGTCCAGTGCTTATCCTATAGTGCCATATCAGGACTCCAGGAATATTAGAAGTCATCAAAAATTAAATGGAACTCATAACTATCAGTATTATAGGCATAAGTATGCTGAAATGAACTGGCATTGGCCATTTTGAATCAGACAGTCATATGGATTACTGTGCTGGGAATGACAGACTGAAGAGGAATGACACCACACTCATCATCAAAAAGAGCATTTCAAGACCAAGTCTGAAGTACAATGCTATCTTTGATAGGATAACATTCACACACCTACCAGGAAGACCAGTTTATTCCACTATTATTCAAATTTACAAACCAACCACTAAAGTCAGTGATGATGAAACTGAAGAATTCTACCAAATTCTTCAGTCTGAAACTTATCAATCATGCACTCAAAATGCACTGATGATTGGAATGCGAAAGTTGGAGACAAGGAAGGAAATGTATTTGGAAAATATGGCCTTGGTGATCGAAACGATGCTGGAGATCGCAAGACAGAACTTTGCAAGACCAACAACTTTTTCATTGCAAATACATTTTTCAACAATATAGGTTTCATTAGATGGAATAACAGGAATCAAATTGACAATGTCTGTGGGAAGGGACAATGGAGAAGATCAAAATCATCAGTCAAAACAAAAGCAGTGGCCACCTGTGCAACAGATCATCAATTGCTCATACACAAATTCAGACAGAAGCTAAAGAAAATTAAAACAAGTCCATGAGAACCAAAATAAGACCTTAAATATGATGGTTACGAATCGGGCTGCGAACCTCAAGGTCGGCAGTTCGAAACGACCAGCTATTCCATGGGAGAAAGATGAGGCCTTCTGCCCCCATAAAGATTTACAGCCTTGGAAACCCTTTACAGGGTCACTATGAGTTGGAACCAACTCCACGGCACGTAACAACAACAACAATTTAGTGACCATCTCAAGAACAGGTTTGATGCATTAGGCACTAATGGCCAAGCACCAGAAGAACTGTAGGATATTAAGAACATCAAACAGGAAGAAAGAAAAACATCATTAAAAAGAAAGAAAAGACCAAAATGGGTGTCAGAAGAGACTCTGAAACTTGGTAGTGAGCATAGAGAAGCTAAAGTGACTGGGAAGAAATGAAACAAAAGTGCTTAACAGAAAATTCCAAAGGACAGTTCAAGAAGACAAAGTAAAGAATTATGAAGACATGTGAACAGAACTGGAGTTCGAAAACCAAAAGGGAAGAATACACTCAGCATTTCTCAAACTGCAAGAAATGAAGAAAAAATTCAAGCCTCAGTTTCAATATTGAAGGTGTCTATGGGCAAAATATTGAATAATGCAGGAAGCATCTAGAGAAGATGGGAGTAATACACAGTCATTGTACTAAAAAGAATAGGTTGGTGCTCAACCAGTTCATAGTGTACCATATGTTCAAGGACTGATAGTACTGAAAAAAGAAATCCAAACTGCACTGAAGGCATTGGTGAAAAATAAGGCCTCCGGAATTAATGGAATACCAATTGAAATGTTTCAAAATGGATGCAGTAATGGTAGCACTTACTGTCTATGCCAAGAAATTTGAAAGACAGTTACCTGACCAACCAATTTGTGCCCATTCTAAAGAAAGGTAACCCAAAAAAGTGTGGAAATCATTTAACAATATTATTAATATCACATGCAAGTAAATTTTGCTAAAGATAACTCAAAAATTATTGCATCAGTACATCGACAGTGAACTTTCAGATATTCACGCCAGATTCAGAAAAGTTCATGAAGGATATCATTGCTGACATCAGATGGATCTTGGCTGAAAGCAGAGAATACAAGAAAGATGTTTACTACGGCTTTATTGCCTACGGAAAGGCATTTGACTGTGTGGATCATAACAAACTGTGGAGACCAGTGGAAATAATGGATAGTCCACAACATTTAATTGTGCTTATGAGGAACCTGCAAAGAGAGCAAGAGGCAGTTGTTAGAATAGAATGATATGGTGTAGTTTGGAAGCAGGAAAAAACGTATGCCAGGGTTGTATCATACTTACTCAATCTGTATGCGGATAAAGTATTTTAAGAAGAATGTGGCTTCAGGATTTGAAAAAGACTGACTCATTAACAACCTGCCATATGCAGATGAAAGAACCTTGCTTGCTGGAATCAAAGAGGTCTTGAGATTCTGATGAAGATAAGAGACAACAGCCTTCAGTAAGGATTGCATCTCAATGTAAAGAGAACAAAAATCCTCACAACTGTCCAATAAATAACACTATGCAAAGAAATGATTGAAGTTGTCAAAGACTTCATTTCACTTGAATCCACAATTAACATTTGTGGAAACAACAGTCAAGAAATCAAAGGATATATTGCATTAGGCAAATCTAGTGCAAAAGGCATCTTTAAATTGTTGAAAGCAAAAATGTCAGTTTGAGGACTAAGATGGCCTGACCCAAGCCATAGTATTTTGAATCGCCTTATATGCATGTGACCGTTGGACAGTGAATAAGGAAAACTGTAGAAGAATTAATGCATTTGAATTATGGCATTGGTTCAGACCTTGAAAGTGCCATGGACTGCTAGAAAAACAAACAAATCTGTCCTGAAAGAAGAAAAGCCAGAATGTTCCTTAGAAGTGAGAAAGGTGAGACTTCATTTCCTGTTCTTTGGACATGTTGTCAGCAGGCGTCAATCCCTGGAGAAGGGCAGCATGTTTGGTATTGTAGTAGAGGGACACCGTACAAAGATTGTTGTTGTTGTCAAGTGCCGCCGAGTTGATTCCAACCCATAGTGGCCCTGTATAGGGTTTCCAAGGAGCAGCTGGTGTGCTTGAACCACTGACCTTGCAGTTCAAACGACATTGCAGTCTGCTGCATTAACCCACAGCGCCACACCAGTAGTATCAGTGAAAAAGAGGAAGACCCCTTAGTGAGGTAGATTGACAACAATGGGTTCAAATGGAACAGTTGTAAGAATGGTGCAGGACGGGGCAGTGTTTCTTTCTATGAGTGGAAACTGACTCAGCGGTATCTAACAATAGCCACTACCACCACCACCAGAATGCATCACCAACATAACAACAGCGAGTTGGTTTAGTAGTGCTTAGAATGAGAATGGTGAGAGTCTTCCTTTCTGTTTTTGTACAGGTCATAAAGAAAGATTAATCACCGAAAAGGGCAGCCAGTTTGGTCAATGAAACTGAGGGAAACCTTCCATGAGATGGATTTAAATAGTGGCTGCAACAATGGCAGTAGCACAGGACCAGACAGTGTTTTATTCTGGTACATGTAATGCCATCCTGATTTGGAATTTACTTGAGCACAACTAATAACAATAATAACTGAATGGAGTGATGGTAGGAGACCAGCGCCTGTTCTGTCCACTTCTTTTCCCAGGCGTCACTCCATTCCACTTACAAAGGGATATGCTCTACTGCAGATCCAAGCTCTGACCACACTCTCTCCAACATACCAGTCACAGTCTATCCCTGGAAGGAAGGGATGACCCAGTAAAGATGCCAGTGTGGGCTCTGGAAATGGCCCAGGGATTTTGGGGCCGGGAATTCCAGGGTCTAAAGAACAAAGTCCAAAACAAGGTCAGGGACTCCAGATGGGCACATCCCACGGGCCTCCAAAATTCCTCACCTCATGACTTGGGACTTCAACAGAAGAGGACCAGCACAGGGTCCTCTACTTGTGGGACCCTCTTACCTGCGTCTAAAGACAGTATGGAAATGTGTCATACCTTGTTCTTATCAATACTCATATCTGGGTCACAAAAAGAAACTCTTCATCGGTATCATTTAGCCTATAAGTCATAATGATGATCCTTAGCCTCTTTTAGAGCCATGGACAAAAAGAAGCAAAAATATCCCAAGTTAACACTGAGTTATTTTCCCTTCATGTTTCTGAGTAGTCATTGGAGGGTCATCCAAGACTCATTTTGGGTTCTGTGGTCTTACTCTGAAATGACAAAACTGACCTCGTGGTCAATCCCAGAATCCAGGTTGAAACTCAGACCATCCTCTCAACTACTACTTAGGTCTCTGTGTTTTAGGAGCTTGTCTCCTAGAAATATCTGGCATGCCCAAAGGCTTTTTTAGTTTTAAGATACCACAGCAACTTCTACTTTAGGAATTTGAAATGTAGGCTCACTACACTGCTGTCTCCTTAGCAGAGCAGTACCTTTAAAATATTTAACAACCTGAAAAGGAAACTGAGCTTGAATTTTCCTTTCAAGAGCTAAAGAAATACCAGTGTTGCACTTCTTTCTGAAATTCACCATCTAGGCAGATAATGAAAACTCTTATGGTAAAAGCAATGGCATTTTCTCCACAATTTTCAAATAAAAGATAAAGAGAAAACAGCATTGCAGCTTTTTTTGTAAGGATCTAACAATAAAGGAATAATATGGCTTTGCCAGGGGAGAGCTCTGGTTTTAAGCTCAGAATGAAAAAATAGTTAGACTGACAAATTTTACAAAGAAATATTTTCAGCAACTGCTCTAAGTAAGGCTGGTGGGAAGTGAAGTTTCAAGAAGAGTTTATCATGTTATTTTTTGCATATGTATTTATAATGATGAGCAAGCTGATAGAGCCGGTACTATGAGGAATTCTGATATAGGAGAAATATGATTTACCCTTTCAGCTTACTCCTGCCGCCTACTCCATGTGATAAGGTGTCTACCTCAAACCCACCCCAAACCTGACCTTTGGAAAGGGAATGGGGGAGTCGTTTGTACCATGTCTCCCTACACAGTCCAGTCTCCCCTTTCTTAGCTAACTTTTCTTACAGCTCCTTCCAACTTCTTCTGAGGAAACTTCCATGTTGTTGCCCACCCTCTCAATAATAGCACCTTGTACTTTATATTTACTGTAACTGGCTTATAATTGTTTTATCTGTGTTCCTTACCAGGTTATATTCTCTTGTGAGGGCAAAAATCATGTGTATTTTCTCTAATGTTTAAATCTCTGTCATTAACTCTATGCTTGGTACATAATAAATCTAATTGAAGGAATGAATGAATGAATGGGAACTTAAGCCACTATGCTGCTGTTCTCAGGGTATTTGAATTAACTGTAATTGAAGAGTAAACAACACCCATTCTAAAAGAGTTATAAACCTAGTGGGAGAGGATTTGCAGCAAAAAGCCTCTGTAATGTATTCATTTGAGTTGCTTACCCTGATGTAAGGAGCTCTGAGTGTAGTGGTTATGAGTCAGGCTGCTAAACTCAAGGTTAGTGATTTAAAACTACCAGCTGTTCCACAGGAGAAAGCTGAGGCTTTCTGCTCCCTTAAAGATTTACAGCCTCAGAAACCCTATGCAGGGTTGCTATGGGTAGGAACTGACTCCATCGCATACCTCCACCACTACCCTGATGTAGTCAAGTTTTATTTTCGTTTTGTTTTGTTTTTTTTTTTTGGTATGAGGTGAAGCAGGGTAAGGAATAAGGTAAGGACACTTAAGAAGAAAAGAATACATAAAACCCGTAAGAATTATATGTGTCAAACCCAATTATCTCCAGTACCCACATCTGGAATCGAACCTGCGGCATTCTGGTATAAAACAATTGCCCTAGAAGTATGCAGAATCCTGGCCATCCACTGTGCTCCCCACTTAGCTCCTCTTGCTACCAGCCATTGCCCCTTGTGCCATCCATTCTAAGTCTTCCCTTCACTTTTCAGGAGAGAGGACCTATCTGAGTTGCCAGGCCTCTGCCCTGTTCTGCAGAGATCTCATCCTAGACCATATTTCATCCCTTAGGATTAGACTTAACCATGGAGTCCTGGTGTGGCGCTGCAGGTTAATGCGCTGCATTGCAAAATCAGTTTGAACCACAAGGTAATTGCTCCTTGGAAACCCTATACAGGGTTGCTATGGGTCAGAACTGACTCAATGGCACTTAACAATAACAACATCAGAGACTGATAAATAATAAAAACAAATAACTGAAGTTACACAAAACGCACGTTTATTTTTGCATCACACTAAAGTCAAGAAATTGAAGTCTAAGACTAATCTGGTAGTTCAAGGTATCTGGGATCCAGGTTCCTTTTTCCTTGTTTTCCTACCGTACATGATTTCCATTTTTGAGGTCACCTGGTCACCTGCTGGAGTTCTACCTTTTACATCTCTATTTCAGGTATAGGAAGGAGAAAGAGGAGAAGAAAGGCATCTAATAAGTATGATTTAAGGAAATTATACTGTCCCTACATTCCAGGCATCTTCAGCTAAATAGTATACTCTTTATTCAAGATGGCCATGTATCTGCTAACCATTCTGAGTCCTATAAAAACAAGGAGAACACCTACCTTCTGCATCAACACCTTATTCATGGCCACCTTTTCTCAGGTACTCCTTTGGGCAGCTGTAGCCAGGAAGGGGAGGGAGAGGAGTCGTGGTAACCCACTACAGGCAGACCTGAAACCTTTCACTAGTGGCTATCTGACTGGCATTTATCTTTCATGGCCTGTGAGGCAAACAGAAATCTGTTCCCTTGAAACCACATCATAGCAGTGGCTGCTCTGAACTTGATGCCACTATTGAGCTTTTACAGCGCACCCTATCAGATTCCACATCACACTAAGTTTGCTGGATGAGCTTGATTTTAACCTTCAGCAAATCTTCCTTGTTCAGAGTCACAACACCAGCACCAGCTTTTCTAGGTGGGAGACTCAGACTCATGATGACGCATTTGAAACAATATATTTCTTATTTTGCACATTGACTTCTTTCCTCTCCCTTTCAATCAGGAAATATTTGTCTCAACCTGTTGTTTGTTCCATCTGTTGCAGGTTCCTGTGGCTGTCTTATTATGATATTGTTTGCCTCTGAAGTGAAAATCCATCACCTCTCAGAAAAAATTGCAAATTATAAAGAAGGAACTTATGCTTACAAGACACAGAGTGAAAAATACACCACCTCATTCTGGATCATTTTCATTTGCTTTTTTGTTCATTTTCTGAATGGACTCCTAATACGACTTGCTGGATTTCAGTTCCCTTTTGCAAAATCTAAAGACACAGAGACAACTAATGTAGCTGCAGACTTAATGTATTGAAAGTGAACATTTCTATAATTTTTCAAGTGAAGGAGTAAACTTACTTTGATCACTTTTAGATATGGTTCACTTTTCTCCTCCTTTTTACCAGGATTCAAATCCAGTTCTACTGACTTCCTTTGTGCACATGATGCTTAAATTCTGCTAAAAAAAAAAAGAGAGAGAGAACTAGTTGGCATTGAGGGCAACACAAGGGTAAATGAAACAATATTGCTACAAAATCACAGGAACTTTTATTAAACAAAAATATCAAAAGCTGAAGCTATTGTTTCTAGATATATCCTCCATCTGGGTCTATACACTTCTGAGAGTGGTATTTCCAGTTCTCGAGCCCTTCCTTCCCCCAAAGAATTTGTGTTCTTGGATTTACACCACATCAAAACAGCAGTTTTGGCATGCTCAAGAAATTCAAATTGTGTTCCTTTTAAACGTTCTTTCAGTTTGGGGAACAGAAAGAAGTCTGAAGGAATAAGATCAGGGCTGTAGGATGGATGGGGTAAGGTTTTTGAACAAAATACTCGTGTTGCTACCTTCGAAGAATGAGCATATGCATTGTTACGATGAGAAAAAAAAATTTCCTTGGTGCAACTCTCCTGGCCTTTTTTCACCAACGCAGTTTTTAATTTTATTAAAACTTCATAATAAGCCCATGGTTGTCCTGTGACCTTTGAAAACGTCTATTAAGATGACCCCTTTGGGATCCCAAGAGCAGCTGCCATAACCTTCTGAGCTGACCTCTCGGCCTTGAATGTAAAATGGTCCAGCAGATCCCCTCAGAAGCCACTGGTTTGATTGGATTTTTGAAGGCACCCTAACTAAGACACATGTATTACAGAGAACTTGGCTTTAGCCATCCTCCTATTGCAGAGGACATGTTTAAACAGATTTTGTTTGTAATAAACTATGTATGATCTAGAACCCTAGAAGCAATGCTTTTTTTTTTTTACCTCCCCTCATACATATCAAAGTACAAAATGCCTGTTTCCTCAGAGAGGAATTCAAAGACAAATGGATTAGATTCTTATGAAAACAAGTACTATTTCTGATAATCAACACATTTGTTGTTACAGATATTAGAAATCAGAGTTGCTTTTAAAAAGTGGTAGTGCACTAATAAACATATATAAAATGTATCGACCCACTTCAAAAAAAAAAAAAAATGTTTAAAGCATAGTTTCATTAACGCTACCTGTTGGTCAAAACTTGAAAACCTCTGAAACACAAAACATAACAAAATCAGAAGAAATAACAAACTAATAGTATCTTCCTCTATGTACTGAAGACCCAACTCCATCCACACAATAGTTTCAACCCACCTAATTGCTGGGACCATTTGAGGAATCATGAGCAATGATTCTCCCTGGCAAATCTGATGCAAAATGACTCATTGAGGGTTGTTGTTTTTAATTAGAGTGGTTTCAAGCACTACTTCCAAAGTTTGAAATTTATATTTAATCTAGAATTATATTGGTATCACTAGGACATCACTCAGTATTTTTTTCCCTCTAAGTTATCTATGAAATTCTTGAATAGCTGACCAAAGGCCACAACTGAGCCTGGAACAGACCCTTCCTCCTCAAACTGCTGCCCACAAGGAAGTGCAGAAAGCAGCTGAAAATGACAGAGAGCTTACTTCACGTCCTTGGTCGCAGATATTGTGTACCTCACCACAGTCAGAGGTTTTCAAGTGCTCTTTAAAAAAATAAAAAATAAATAAACACTTTTTCACTTTTTGGGCCCTTCACAAGAAACAAATATGACTGGATACTTCAGAAATAACTTACTCAGAGGGTGATTTGTTGTTTGTTTACAAGCTGACATCAGGACAAACCTTAGTTACCAGATGCTTGTCTTTGTACCTTAACACAGGAAATATACCTGGAGAGTTTCTATTAGAAGAGCATAAGGCAGTGGGGGGCAGGGGGGCGTGAGGAGGAGGGAGATGTTTATTTTGGTGACAGGATGGAGCTCAGTTCTGGATAATGGATAGCTTCTGTCTGAAATGGTTAAATGCAGAAGTGTTGGGAACTAGGAGTGGGCAAGAAAGCACAAGGATTATCATCACCCAGCTGCGGGTCCCTCAAGGTCAGGTCCCCCCTACCTCCCACTCTGCTCTAAGAGGTTTGAAAAATTCTAACACTGAATTTTCTTCTTGAGAAAACAAGTCTTTGGTTGTTCTCTGCTCTGTAAAAAGAGAAAGAATGCTCAGGGCAGCAGCTGAAAATCTAATGAGGAGCTAATAGGCAAACCAACAATATTCCTTCAATGAATATTGAAGAAGCAGGACTGTTAAAGATGCCTCAATGGTCCATGCAAATCATGTCACACACAAAAATACATCAAGATACAATCCAGGTACTCCAAGTAGTGCATTTAATTTTCTCCCTTTCTTCTCTAAGATGAAATGCATGTTCCCAGTGGCCTAAGGGTGACCCTTAGAGAAGGGATCTGGCCAGAATGTTCCTTTGTCTCTAGTTTTCTGTGGGAACCAAAGGCCTGGGCTGAATGGCATTAATTTTGCCCTGTGAGCCCAGTGTCCAGCCTTCCTCCCCAGCTGGTAGTCAGCATTCTCATGAGGACACAGGGCCCCCTGCTGGCTCTGGGACTGCAAACACAAAGCCAAGGTTAGGGACGTTTCCGCATCCTCAATGCCTAACACCCTCAGCCCCAAGGATGTCATTGCTCTCCATGCCACAGGAACGAAGAGGAAAAGAGACTCTATGAAAATCATCCTAAATCCTTCACAGTAGATCCTACTGGGGTAAGGCATGTTCTCTGAAATTAGGGGAGCTACCAAACAAAATGAAATCGAAGGAGGAAGGGCATCTTACCTTTGTGTGGGCTTTACAGTTTACAAAGGTCTTTTATTTTCTGGCCTCGTCTACTTTTGGGCAGCTGTTCTGGTGGCACATAACAGGAGTTCAACTTGAATCAATTTGGCTGGTGGCTCACACATTTACACAATCCCAGGGCAATCAGGGACAATGCTGCTGCTCTCCTCTCCCTCTACCCATCTGGGGAGAGAGAGGCTGAGAGAAGAGGGGAAAAGAGGGAGAAAAGATGTTTGTTCCCAACACTGTTGGAGAGAGGTGGGGTCCACCATTTTCCAGGTAAGCACAAATACCATTAAAATTTCTATTCCTACCAACAATTTACCAAAAACAACACACACACACCAAAAAAAAGCCCACTGCCATCGTGGTAACCCTACAGGACAGAGGAACACTGCTTCTGAGGGTTTCTGACATTATAAATCATTAGGGAAGCAGACAGTCTCATCTTCCATTGTTGTTATTGTTAAGTGTCGTCTAGTCGGTTCTGACTCATAGTGACCCTGTATAGGGTTTCCAAGGAGTGGCTGCTGGATTTGAACTGCCAATCTTGCAGTTCAAACTGACCTCAAAGTGCCACATCAGGACTCCTAGCTTTATGTGTTTCAGAGCGCATGTCTTGCCTAATGGAATCTACCCTGAAGGACTTAGGATGACTTTCATAGTCTCTCCTTGCCTCTTCTTTTCTGTTACATTAAGAGCAAAGACATCCTTAGGACTGAACGTGTTAGGTATTGAGGATGTAGAAACATCGGTGGGTTTGAACTGCTAACCTTGTGGTTAGCAGGCTAATTCTTATCCCACAGTGCCACCAGATTGTTTTATAATTTGCCTACTACAGCTCAAACAAGAACCAAGGGATCACTACTGAAGTGGTTGAGGTAGGGGTGCAGGGCAATGTTAAAACTAACTTCCCTTAATTTTCTTCAACCTCTTCCCTTCCAATAGGACAAGTTTAGATAAAAACAGAGAGTTTCTTATAGAAATGCAGCTGCAAGACCGGTCTGGAGCCATTGCCTCATTTTCTGCCTTGCTTCCCCTGACCCTTTGGATTGAAATATTCTGGAACCTCTAGGATTTCAGTGCTTTGTATTTGCTCTGATGATACGTCCATTCTCACCTCCTTCAACAGAGCAGTCAATCACAACTCAGGGCTAATAGCTGGCTTAACAGATTGGCCACCTCCCCCAAGTGACAAGGGGCAGAGTAATGCTGGTCAGTTTAGAGAAAAGTGTAGCTGCTCTTCAAAACTAAAAGGCAAAAAGAAAGACTGGCAAGCCTGGAGCTCTGGCTTCTGGGATACATTTCCTGCTGGGAAAAAAACCTCTTGATCTTTTTTTTTTTTTAAAGGTCAGACTGTCCTGTATTAAACATGTCACAACAACACTCAAGATGCTACCAAAGGAAATTGACCTACATGTTTCAAAAGAAAATAATAAACTTTATGAGAAAATAAATATACATTGTTTCCCATCCAGTACCTGAAAAAAAAAAAAAAAGCAAAAAAAAGGGTGTTTTCCTTTTTTTTTTTTTTTTTAAATCTTCCTTCTTTTTCCTTCCCTTTCTTTTAGACTGCCTTCCTCCTCACCCAAGTTAACAAGTATTTACATTCTTTGTTGTTGTTGTTGTTAAGTGCCATCAAGTTGGTTCTGACTCATAGCAACTCTGTATAGGGTTTCCAAGGCTGTAAATCTTTGTGGGAGCAGGAA
This sequence comes from Chrysochloris asiatica, assembly GCF_000296735.1. Taxonomy (NCBI): domain Eukaryota; kingdom Metazoa; phylum Chordata; class Mammalia; order Afrosoricida; family Chrysochloridae; genus Chrysochloris; species Chrysochloris asiatica. The sequence continues at coordinate 10,456,812 of NW_006408631.1, forward strand.
ATCTCATCTTTCTACAATTTGGTGGTGGTGGTGGTGTACTGTGGAGTTGGTTCCGACTCATAGCGACCCTGCATAGGGTTTCCAAGGCTGTAAATCTTAGTGGGAGCAGAAAGCCTCATCTTCTATACTCTCTGCAGTGAATAATTCTTCCTCCATCCCATCCCTAGTAAATATCACAAAAGTTTATTATAGAGTGTAAACCTTTTCTTGAATTTTTATAGTAGTGGTTTCATACAATGTCTGTTCCTTTATGATCAACTAATTTCACTCAGCATAATGTACTCCATGTTCCTCCATGTTATGCGATGATTTGCAGAGTCATTGTTTGCAGAATCATCATTATTCTTCAGTGTTTTATAATATTTCATTGAATATATGTTCTTGGTAGGTGCCGTTGCATCATTTCCAACTCACAGAGGTATTATGCACATAGAATGAAACATGGTCTGTTCCTGCAGGAATCTCACAATTGTTGTTATGTTTGAGCCCATTCTGCTGCCACTGTGCCAATCCATTTCATTGAGGTTCTTCCTCTTTTTTGCTGACCCTCCACTTTACCAAGCATGACATCCTTCTCCAGTGACTGGACCCTCCTGATAATATGTCAGAAGTAGAGAGACGATGTCTCATCATTCTGGCTTCTAAGGAGCATTCTGGCTGTTCTTCCAACACAGATTTGTTTGCTCTTCTAGCAGTCCGTAGTACTTTTAATATTATTTACAACACCATAACTCAAATGAATCAATTCTTTTACGGTCTTCCTTATTCACTGTCCAACTTTCCTATGCCTATGAAGCTATTGAAAATGCACTGTCTTGAGTCAGGGGCACCTCAATTCTCAAACCGACATCTTTGCTCTTGAACACTTTAAAGAGGTCTGTGCAGCAGATTTGCCTAATGCAATACATCATTTGATTTCTTGACTGCTGCTTCCATGAGTGTTGATATTGGATCTGAGCAAAACGAAGTCTTTGATAATTTCAATCTTTTTCTCCATTTATCATGATGTCATTTATTGGTCCAGTGGTGAGGATTTTTTGTTTTCTTTCCATTGAGGCACAATCCATACTGAAGGCTGTGGTCTTTGATCTCCATAAGTAAGTATTTAAGTCCTCTTCACTTTTAGCAAGCAAGGCTGTATCATCTGCATATGGCAAAGTGTTAACAAGTCTTCCTCCAATATGGTGCCACATTCTTCTTCATATAATCCAGTTTGCACATTATGCTCAGCACACAGATTTAATATGTATGGTAAAATAATACAACCTTGACACACATCTTTACTAATTTTAAACCATACTGTATCCCCTTTTTCTCTTTGAATGACTGCCACTTGGTCTATGTTCAGGTTCCTCATGAGCACAATTAAATGTTCCAGACTACTCCTTCTTCACAATGTTATTCATAGCTTGTCATGAGCCACACAGTTGAAAGCCTTTTTATAGTCCATAAAGTACAAGTAAACATCTTTCTGGTTTCCTCTGCTTTCAGCCAAGATCTGTCTTATGTCAACAATGCTATCCCTCATTCCCTGACCTCATCTGAATCTAGCTTGAACCTCTGACAGTTCTCTGTCAGTGTACTGTTGTAGCCATTTTGGAATTATCGTGAGCAAAATTTTATTGTACTTGCATGTGATATTAATGATACTGTTGGATGATTTCTGCTTTCTGTTGGGTCATCTCTGTTTGAAACAGGCAAAAGTATGGATCTCTTCCAATCAATTGGCCAGGTAGCTGTCTTCCAAATTGGCAGAGATAAGTGAGTATGTCAGTTTATTGAAAGATTTCAATTTGTATTTCATCAATCCCAGAGTCCTGTTCTTTGCCAATGCCTTCAGTGTTCCTTGGACTTCTTTTCTCAGTACCATTGGCTCTTTTTTAAAATTTTTATTTTAAGTTTTTATTGTGAGGTTTGCATGGGAGAACATCAGCTTTACACTCATCCTATTATATTTCATTTCATTGCAATGATTACAATCCCCTCCATGCATCATCAAATAACCAAAAGGTACACCACACAGGCCTGCCCCCTGGCTGCCAGCACACAGCCTTACTCCCTTCCTGAGTCCAGTGTCCCCAGCCACTCCATCTGTCCACATCATCATCTCTGTCTCCATCCCTGGCATCACTGCCTCTCTGGGTAGGGTCCCACTCTCGGTTCTTCTCACTTTATGATCCCAGGGACCTCAGCTCCTGGGCTGCAAAATCAATCACTCTCCTCCTTTTGTCAAAAAACATCTACTTCTATATTTCCTACCCTCACAGTCAGTCCTGATGGCAACTATTCATTATTGTACCACAAGAGTCTTATCCCCATTTCCTTTCGCCAGCCC
>NW_006408631.1:10463228-10475231 GCF_000296735.1 Chrysochloris asiatica
ATAGTATTCTGTTATTCTCCTTTTGATTTCGTTTGGTTCCATTGTGATATCACCCGTGTTGTTTCTAATGCGAGTTATTTGTGTCTTCTCCCTCTTTTCTTTTGTTAGGTTTGCCAATGGTTTGTCAATCCTTTCAAACCAGCTTCTTGTCCTGTTGATTCTTTCTATAGTTTTTCTGTTTTCCATCTCATTTATTTCTGCTCTAATCTTTATTATGTCTTTTCTTTTGGTGACTGTAGGTTCCCTCTGTTGGTCTTTTTCTAATTGTTGGAGATGCTGTGTTAATGTGTTAGTTTTGGTTCTTTCTTCTTTTTGGATGTGCGCATTTATCACAATAAATTGTCCTCTCAGCACCGCTTTCCCTGTATCCCAAAGATTTTGGTATGTTGTGTTTTCATTCTGGTTTCTTTCTAGGAAATTTATGAATTCACGTTTATTTTCTTCTTTTACCCAGTAGCTTTTCAGCAGGGTGTTGTTCAAGTTCCATGTATTCAACTTTATTTCCTTAGTCATTGGGTCTTGATCATATGCTATCTCTTGAAATGGTTGATCACCATCCATTTATTTTTGGTACCATGACTCTGTATATTCCTTCCATCCTCTTTTGATGTTTTCTGCATCATTCAATATTTTGCCCATAGAATCCTTCACTACTGCAAGTTGACACTTGAATTTTTCCTTCAGTTTTTTTCAGCTTGAGAAATGCTGAGCATGCTCTTCCCTTTTGGTTTTCTAACTCCAGGTCTTTGCACATTTTGTTTGAATATTTGACTTTGTCTTCTTGAGCTGCTGTTTGTAATTTTCTGTTCAGTTATTTTTCTTCTTCATTTCTTCCATTTGCTTTAGTATCTCTATGCTGGAAAACAAGTTTCAGAGTCTCTTCTGATATCCATTTTGGTCTTTTCCTTTTTCCTTTATCTTCTCAATGACCTTTTACTTTCTTCCTTTATGATGTTCTTGATGTCATCCCATAACTCTTTTGGTCTTTGGTCATTAGTATCTAATACATCAAATCTGTCCTTGATCTGATTTCTAAATCCAGGTGGGATACATTTAAGGTCAAACTTTGGCTCTCACAGAATTACTTGTTTTAATATTCTTTAGCTCCAGCCTGAGCCTACGTAAGAACAATTGATGATCTGTTCTATAATCTGTCCCTGGAAGATATAGTCAATTTTTTTTCTGCATACTCCATCTAATGAGGTCTATGTGTATAGTTCTCTTTTATGTTGTTTAAAAAGGTATTTGTAATGAACAAGTCATTGGTCTTGGAAAATTCTGTCATGCAACCTCCAGCATTATGTCTATCAGCAAGGCCATGTTTTCCAACGACTGATCCTTCCTCTTTGTTTCCAACCTTTGCATTCCAGTTATTAGTAATTTTCAATATATCTTGATTGCATGTTTGACCAATTTCAGACTGAAGAAGTCAGTAGAATTCTTCAATTTCATCATCACTGGCTTTAGCAGTTGGTGCATAAATTTTAATAATAGTTTTATTAACTGCTCTGCCTTGTAGGCATATGGATATTATCCTACCACAGACAGAATTATACTTCCAAGATCGATTTTGAAATGTTCTTTTTGATGATTAATGTGATGCCATTGCTCTTCAATTTGCCATTCCAGGAATAGTAAACCATATGATTGTCAGATTCAAATTGGCCAATGCCAGTCCATTTCAGATCACTAATTCCTAGGATATTGATTTTTATGCATTCCATTTCAATTTTGACATCTTCCAATTTTTCTAGATTCATTCTTCATACGTTCCCCATTCAGATTAGTAATGGATGTTTGCAGCTTTTTTCTCTTCATTTTGAGTTGTTCCCATCAACAAATGAAGATCTCAAAAGCTTTACTCCATTCGTGTCATCATGGTTAAGTCTACTTTGAAGGGGCAGCTTTTCCCTAGTCTCATTGTGAGTTCCTTCCACCCTGATGGGCTCATCTTTCCCTCTCATCTTCTGCCACTATATCTGACAGTATTCTCATGATGTTCATCATATTTCACCATTCAATATTCTGGTGCTATCTGACAGACAGTGTTCTGCTACTATTCATAATGTTCTCAATGACTGAATACTTAAGAGTAGTTAACCTTGTGTTATTTTCCTCCTTGATCATTGTGTTATTGATTTCTAATTTTATAGCATTGTCCTAATTTTCTTTTCAAAACTTCGGTTTATTATTGAAGTCAGTTCTAATGATAAGTTAGTTAAAAGGAGTCCTGGTATGGCACTGCAGGTAAATGCACTGGGCCACAACGTCAGTTTGAACTGCAAGGTGGCCGGTGCAAACTCATCAGACGATCCTCAGAAATCCTATACAGGGTCGCTATGAGTTGGAGCATAATCGACAGCACTTTTAGCAACAGCAATATTTTTTTTAAAAACCACAAACAGTTGTCATCAAGTCAATTCAATTTGTGTAACAGAGTAATCCTGTGCCCCATTGGACTACTAATGTTGATTTTTCAGACCTTTCTTATAAGAAGCCCATTGGTGGATTTGAACCTTCACCATTCCAGTTAACAGCACAGCACATTAGCCATTGGCTTTAAACATTTACCAAGAAAAAAAGGAGGGGAAAGGATGGAATGAGATTTCTTAATTACATAAATAATATTTTTTTAACCCAACGATTATCCTAAAGTATCAATTTTCACAAAAAAGCTATCAGAACTATGCACTTAATTAAATAACACCAAGGGAAGTTTTAGATGCATCTAAAAGAGGTGCGTGGGTGGAGGGAAGGAGGTTCCCATCACTCTCCTGGTTTGCTGGTTTAGTCCAGGTTAGCACACACATCATCTTCTTAATTGGCATCTACATCACTTCTCTCATGAAGACCATGGTCACTCCCTTCCTGCTGGGGAATCAGGGCATTTGAATGACAGAATTTGTACATTTGGATAAGACTGAACAAATTCTTGAGTTCCACAGTATTGTCTCTATTGTAGGTCAATTGATGGGAGACCTGCTGCCTGCTGACAGCTGGTCTTCAACTGGATGCTGACTCAGGTGTTCTCTGGTGCCAGATGGTACTCGCCCTAGAAAAGGTTGTAAGTTTAACCTAGGATATCTCCCCTCTGCCTCTCACCTATCCCCAGCCAGTTTGAGTTTGGAAACAAAAACAAACTCGTTCATTCTGCAAGAGTGTGTCACCTCTGTTTTATACTTAAACCAGATATTGAACATAAGTATCATTTTCGTTCTCTGAATCCAGAGTTATCCCTTTCTCCCAAAATCTTATATGTAGCTACCTGAACTGAGCAGAGAACCTCTGAAGTATAGGGGAAGAAATAAAAGGAGCAGCAGTGAAAAGGAATGCATATCAAATACAATCACCATGTACATTAACAATCAACTGGAAACTGTGTTTTGTCTTTTTTTAACCTTTTAACAAACTGCATAGCTGCTAAAGAAAAGAAAAAAATGCTTGTTATTTCCTTTAGAAATATATAATACATCAACAGTATTTATGCCATGTAATTATCCCTCTATCCTCTATCTCAAGGGGCAGGAAAGGAAAGAGAAAAAGAAGAAAAGGAAAAGAAAAATTTCCTATGTACTTAATGTCTTGATCAGAGAGCATTTAATGTGAGACACAAAAACCCACTCAAGCCAGTTTAAGCAAAAGGAGGGAGGGCAGGCTAGGATAGAGAAAAAGAAATATTCAATAAAAACATACCTTGGCATCTCCTATGTTTGAAAAGCCATCAAGAGCCAAAGTTTCCCTCGTCTGACTCTGTTTCTATGTGTGTACCTTAGGTCACATGGCCTCTGGTCCCTGTCTCTCCTTGTGCCTCTTCAGGATTCACTCCTCTCTCTCTCTCTGCATACCTGCTTTCTATACTTTTTCCATATATGGAGGCAAGAGCCACTCCTGCCTGATGCCTATGCCATCCACTACCTCCATCACCAGCTACAGTCTCTCTGTCACCCATTTCCAAATCCCATGGTCCAGCCCAGCCTGTGGATCAGATCCCCTTTGTCAGATGCCTATCCTTGCTCTACTTAGCTAATGTGAGGAAGAGCTGGATCTTGGCTGCAGGGACTGGGTATAGTGTGTGTGCTCTCAAAGTAAAGGATATGAACTTGCTAAGTATCCCCAAAGTTGCTCATCATGTTTTGTAGGAACTATGATCCTCCATCTTACACCTAAACCTTCACTCCTAGGTATTTTTTGGTGTCGCTTCTTGCTTTATAATGAGTAACCAACTTCCTTCATAATTCCTAAGCCATCTTACCCTTCTCCAAAAGTAGAGAGTGAAAGGCATCGAGACTTTCCACAGTTTAATGTTTTCTGTTTATCTCATTCACAGATAGCCCAGCTGACTGAATAGCACTTTCCTTAAATAAAAATGTACTTAAGATCATTTCTAGTGAACAGGTAACACAGTTTCATTTCTAGACCTATTCATTCTCTTCTAACATGACAGAATGTTTCTATTCTTTACCTGGTCTTGTTTCGCTACATCACAGAACACCCATTGCCAAACCCTTATGTCTACGAGGAGCCGGGTGAACCCGCTAAGATTGTTCAGATCAAGTTTATAAACACACATTTCTCTGCAAGACACTGCCATCAAGCTTTCTTATCACCCTCCTGCCTGCCTCCAGCTATTCTCTGAATCACATTAAAGTTCTTTATCTCATGGGGCACATCCGAGATCAATACCCACACCTTTCTCTTGTGTGTAATGTCTTTGTTGCATAAAGCTAAAGAGACTTACCATAGACAGGCTTGCCCTGTAGATACTACCTGAAGATGAAATATGAACTCACAGAGACTCACCATGAGATTCAAGGTGACAACACTCCTTGCTTAATCTGAAAGTGCTCTTGATGTAGTCCTGTATCACATCTACACATACAAAAATAAAATCAATGCTGCCATCAAGTCAGTTCTGACCCATGGAAATTCCATGTATAAAGAGTTGAACTGCTCCAAGATTGGAGTTTCAAGATTGTGACCTTTTGGAAGCCTATCATCAGGCCTTTCTTTTGAGATACCTCGGGGTGGTTTTGAACTGCCAACATTGTGATCGGTAATGAATCTCTTAACCATATGTACCACAAAACCAAACCCAAACCCATTGCTCTGGAGTCTAGTCCAAGTCATAGACACCCTATATGATAGAATAGAACTGCCCCATAAGGTTTCCAAGGCTGTGAATCTTTACTAAAGCAGATTGTCACATCTTTCTCCCATGAATCAGCTAGTGAGTTTGAACTGCCAACTCTCCAGTCAGCAGCTGAGTGCTTAAACCACAGTACCACTAGGGCTCTCCCACCCACAGAATCAACTAGTTTTTGGCGAATTCTAAGAGACCTTTCCTTCTGATCTAAATATCAGGATTAGCTAGTTTTCTTCCTGAGAACTGTTTCTATTTTTCTTACTTGCTTTTTGTTTATATAACTGATACCATCATGTGCTAAAAAGGAAAGATGACTTTTAAGAAGTAAGATGTGCCTGGTTAAAGTCCTCGTATTTTAAATTGCCTCATATGCGTGCAAAAGATGGACAATAAGGAAAACCACAGAAGAATCAATGCATTTGAATTATGGTGTTTACAAAAAATATTAAAAGTGCCACAGACTACCAAAAGAACAAACGAATCTGTCTTGGAAGAAGTGCAGTCAGAATGCTCTTTGGAAGTGGGGATGGTGAGACTTCATCACATATACTTTGGACATTCTATCAGGAAAGACAAACCTCTGGAAAAGTACATCATGCTTGACAAACTAGAAGGCCAACAAAAAGGAGGAAGACCCTCAACAAGATGGATTGATACAGTGGCTGCAACAATGAACTCAAACATCACAAAAGCTGTGAGGATATCCCAAGACTGTGCACTGTTTCGTTCTGTTGTACATAGGTCAGTAGGTGTTGGAACCAACTCGAAGGCACCTGACAACAACAACAAGAGCACAAACAACACCATGTGCTGGGCTTTAGTCACTGGGGAATTGAAAGTTACCTCTATAACTCTTGTGTTGAAGGTCTTGGTGTACTAGTAATTAGCCTTATCCCTGGTGCCTTCTTAGATTCCCATGCTTTTTTGTTTTGTTTTCAATGTTTTATTGTGAATTATGTGATCGTTTACATGGGAGAACATCAGCCCCACATTCATCCTATCGTATATCATTTCATTGCCATGGTTACATCCCATTTAAAGTACCTGCTTTAGAGTCCTGGGTTAATGCACTGGACTGCAAAATCCGTTTGAACTGCAAGATCTGTGGTTCAAACTCACCAGCTGCTTCCCAGAAACCCTATACAGGGTCACTATGGGTTGGAACCGACTCAACAGCACTTAGCAACAACAACAACAACAACAACTAGGCTTATCTCTGGCACCTTCTTGGATTCCCATGCTTTTAAAGTATTTTTATTTACTTATCTCTCCTACTTCTAACTTACAATCTTTTCATATATCATATATATCTTACATTTTTTAAAACAAATGGGGATGTACATTTTTCAAATCTAAGCTTTACCATCTTCCTAGAACCACAAGAAAATATAAAACCAAACTAAAGTCACTGCCATCAAATCAATTCCCACTCAGAGTGACCCTACAAAGGATTTCCAAGTCTATAAACCTTTACAGAAGCAGAAAGCCTAATTTTTCTCCCATGGAGCACCTGACAGATTTAAACTACCAACATTTCTGTTAGCAGCTCAATGCCTAGCCAGTAGTACCACCAGGACTCCTAACAAGAGCATATGCTGTTATTAGGCACAGCTGAGTTGATTCTGACTCATAGCAACCCTGCATAGGGTCTCTGAGGAGCAGCTGGTGGCTTTAACTGTTGACCCAGCACTACACCAGGACTTCAACAAGTGAAGATCGTGGTTGTGTACCATCGAGAAGATTCTTACTCATACAGACCCTGTATAGCATTTCTGAGGCTATGATTCTTTATGGTAGCAGAAAGCCACATATTTCTCCCACAGAACAGCTGTAGATTCAAACTGCTGACCTTGTGGTTAGCAATCCAACATGTGTAAATAGTGGTGATCTGATAGGTCATAGCCTTGAAAATCCCATGGAGCAGTTTTAGTCTACACACACAGGGTCTCCGTGAGTCAGAAACATTTTAAAGGCAATAACAACAACTCTCAAAATGCTTTTACTTTATGTCAGCTCTATTTTGTCCATTGCTGAACCCTTAGTCCCTAGAACAAGGCCTGGAGAGGGTTAGGCACTTAATAAATATTTACTGAATGAATAGGGACCAGTTGTCAATCCTTCTTTCTGTTTCAGATTCCTGACTGCGTCTAATCATTGCTAACGTCCCTAAACTCAGTCCCTTCCTACTATCTTTCACGTGCTTTTCTCCCCAGTTTCCAACTAACTCTAACAGGACTTCCACTGCTTCATTTCAAAGTGAGTGATTACTTGGTGACATAAGATCTATTTAACTGCCTCATCTTCCCAATCCTTGCCAATAACTGCCCACACACTCAGAGAAGATGCTGATGCTGGTTCTCATGAATGAATCAAATGACTCAACAGATATTGATTAAACTTCAACCATGTGCCCTGCGGGAAAGAGAAGTATGGGACGTAACCCCTGTTCTTAAGAACTTAAATCAGTTTCAAAAAAATCACAGAAATTATGCTGCCACTAAAATATAGATTGTTTTCTCAATAAGTGAGTTCATTTAACCAGTTGGGTAAAGTGGAAAATGAACTAGACTGAAGCTTAAATTTTTACTCTCACCAGTTCTGTGATGTCAGATTGTCACCTAACTTTTTGTGATCTTCATTTACTTCTCTAAAACCAATCTTAATGTTTCCAGATCTTCGTAGTAAACAAAATTATAATCATATGGGCTTTAATTTTCAAATTGTCATGGCTCTCCAACCCCTGTGCTATGAATAGGATTAAGTCCATACAAAAATCTGTGTTGTAAATCCTAATCTCTATGCCTTGCCTGTGGTTATAATCCCATTTGGGAATGGGTTGTCTTTGTTTTGTGAGTGAAGAAGGATGAGTATAAGGTGTATCTTAAATCAATCTTTTTTTGAGATATAACAGATATCAAACAAGCAAGTAAAGTGGAAACAGGGTAAAAGAGATGCCAAATCACATGGAGATCTCCAAGGAATCAGGAATTGGAAGCTGAAGAGGCAAGGAGCTTCCTCCACGAGGACATAAAGAGAAAGACTTCTCTTAAACTATGAAAAAAATCATAGTTTAAACTATGAAAAAAATCATAGTTTCTGTTTGTTAAAGTCTACTCTTGTGGTATTCCTATTATAGCAGTAGTAATAACTAAGACAGAACTTGGCACCAGAAGAGTACGATGTTGCTCTAATAGATACCTAAAATGTAGAAGCAGTTTGGGAATTGGGTGAAGAATAAAAGCTGGAAGAGTCTTAAAGTGTCAGTAGTAAAAGTCTAGATTGCCTTGAAGAAGCAGTTGGTACAATTATGGACATCAAAAGCAATTCTTGTGAGAGTTCAGAAGGAAATGGAGAGAGCTAGAAGTCTTGGTGTGGTCCTGTAGGATAAGCACTTGACCGCAAGGTCAGTTTGAACTGCAAGGTTGGCGATTCAAACTCACAAACCGCTCCTCAGAAACCCTATACAGGGTCACTGTCAGTCAGAACTGACTCTCCATCACTTAACAACAACAACAACATAGAAAATAATTATGGCATCCCCAACAGCTTTTTGCTAGAAACACAGATTTTGAATGTGTTTCTGGTGAGACTTTAAAAGAAAATAATGAACATATGACTTGAAAACAGAAGAAGGGTGATGCTTTTTATGCAAGTTTTTAAGAATTTTTCTGAGATATATTCAAATATTTGGTGGCAGTAGATCTTGTAAGTGATGCACTTGGATATATGACTGAGAAGATTTCTAAGTAAAACCTTATAGGGATCATGCAGTCTCCTTGCCTCTTATAATAAAATGTGAGACAAAAGAGATGGACTTAAAAATGAACTGTGCAAAGTGAAAAAAAATCAAAACAAAAAACTTTAAAGATTTGGAGGATTCTGTTGAACTAAATCAGGACACATGCCCATTCTAGGATGTGTCTACAAAATATTTTGTAGAAGAGATTAAATCTATGACTGGTGGATTTAGCCAGCTACCATAGCAGAAAACCCATGAATTTAGACTGAGGGCACAGAGAAAGAAGGTGAAAAAGCACTTTATGCCTCTTTGAATTCTGTAGTCAAAAAACAGGCCAGTGGAGCTACATCTGCTGTTCTCCAAGAAAACAAAAGGACCATTCTTGGAGCAGCTCCTAGGTCAGTAGAACTGTTGTAAGGAGCACAGGAAGCAGGGCCTTCTTCATTTTATATAGTGGAGCCATGATCTCTTGGTTCTCAAAGGGAGGGGCCACAGGTTCCTAGGTTTCAAAGAGTCAAGATCTTCAACTCAGTTCTGAAGTATGGGGCTGACATTAAGCTGTGCTGTTAAGCTGTGTCATGCCCAAGGGGCAGAATAATACAGTATACTAGGGACCAATAAGATAGGGTCACCACTCAGATACATGAAGCGAATAGAGCTGCTTACTGCTTCGGGAGCGGAGCAGGGTTGCCTAGAGGACCTGAAAGGGAGTGCTGAAGTCCACCCAGAATACAAAAGGTGTGGCCAACACTCAGAGTTTAGAGAGTAGAGGCCATGCCTAGGTGGTCTCAGATAACACAGGACTATTTTCAAGCCTTAGAGCTAACAGAACTTGTTCTTCTGGGTTCGGGACTTACTTTATGCCTATTATCCCTTTTTATCCTCCATTTTTTTCTATGTGTAATGGAAATTTGTTCCTTGTAAGTGTTCTACTGTTGTGTTTTGAAAGCAGATAGCTTATATTCTAGATTTCACAAGTTCACAGATGAAGAGGAATTTTACCTCAGAATGGAATACACCAAAAGTCTTACCCATATTTGATTTAGATGCTTAAGAAGATGAGATTTCGGATGTGGAGTTGATTTAAGACTTTGCGATGATATGATGGGTAAATGTATTTAGCATGTGGCAAGGGATGAATTTTGGGAGACTGTAGGATAAAACACTGGACCTCAAGGTCAGTTTGCATCACAAAGTCAGCAGTTCTAACTCACCATCTGCTCCTCAGAAACCCTATACAGGGTCACTATGAGTCAGAACTCATTCATCCACACTTAACAACAACAAGAAAGGGTGAAATTTTATTAATTGGACCACATCCCTTACAAACATCACACTTATAGCAGACAACTCCTACTTACCTTTTAATACAGGGCTTCAAACTGGTTCTATTAAAACTGATGGATTAAAACCTAACCAAACTCTGATTATCACAATTTGGGTGATTTGTCATAGCAACCAGAACAGAAAAGATTATGTTGATGCCCTAGAATGTGAGACTCAGAAGTGACATATAGAGCCTTTTAGAAGCATGATGAATGAAATTGGACTATTGGCAGGAATTTGGCATGGTCAACTGCCATCTTTTGGTGGGGCACTACCATCTTTGAAACCTTTCTCTAATGTTATATAAATCTGTCCTCACTTTGAAACTATTGAACCAACCCCTGCTTACAGCAAATTCTTCATCACAATCACCTTCACTTGTTGCACATACAGTTTTTAAATCATAGAGCCTTTTCTTACACAAATTCTAAAAGACTCAGTTAGGAACAGATCTTATTAGCAATTCCTGGAAAGCTTGTTTGTGTTGTAAACCCTAACCTCTATGCCTGTGGCTACAATCCCATTTGGAAGTTAGTTTTCTTTGTTATGTTCATGAAGCAAGATTAGTGTGTTTAGTGAATCTCTTTCGAAATATAAAAGAGATCAAACCAGCAAGTAAAGAGGAGATGTGGTAAAACAAATGCCAAGACACACGGAGATCTCCAAGAAACCAAGAAGCAGAAGCTGAAAGACAAGAACCTTTCTCCAGAGTCAACAGAAAGAGAAAGGCTGCCCCTAGAGCTGGTGCTCTGAATTTGGATTTCTAGTTATCTACATTGTGAGACAGAAAATACATTTCTGTTTGTTTGTAGTATATCTGTTATAACAGCACTAGATAATGAAGACACGTTGCCTCTCTGTCAAGTTCCTCCTATTTCATTCTGACAGTTTATAGATCCCCTTGTGTCCTCAGGAACAAGTCTATCATCCCTGTTTCCATACCAAGGTAACTCACAGCTTATGTACCAGCAGACCATGTATGTGAAGACTGTGTTGCAAAGGAGTTGTTCTAGGAGGGATACTCTGCAATCCCTGTGTCCCAGAATATACTGTGGTCAGTGATAGAGTGGCGGTAGACATGAAGGATAACTCCTCCCCAACTATGCCACATATGCTGTCATCTGTATCCCTAACTAGAATGGATTGTATCTGAGGTATCACACATCTTTCAAGAAACTCAAAAGCAGACATTCCAACCAGGAATCTGTTCATATTCTCTCCTGTCACAAGTCTTTCTTCTCTTCTGTCCAGTACCTGGCTACACAATTTCCTTCTCCAGCCAAAAGTAGAAACCTCATCCTTATCAGCTGCTGTATTTGAAACCCTTCTCTAATGTTATATTATGCATATAACATGATTAAAAGTTATATATATGACATTTTCAATGATACATATAGATATATATATAACACTATCAATGTATCCAGCAGGGTCCTCAGTGCATGTTCTGCAGAGTCAGAATTCAGTTTGGTTTGGGGCATATGGACAACATGAAAGACAAGAGAGTGGTCCAAAAATATCTCTAAGATCTATCACAGCTAAACAGCCAGTTGTTCCAGGTACCTGGCTACACAATTTCCTTCTCCAGCCCAAAAGGAGAAGTTTCATACCTATCAACTTCCATCTTTGAGTGGGGTGCCACCATATTTGAAACCCTTCTCTAATGTTATCTATATAACATGATCTAATGTTATGTATTTGGAATGAATAGATAATTAATTTTTCAGAATTCTATCATGTGATCTCCAGTGTCATTTCTATCACCAAGGCCATATTTTCCAACTACTGATCCTTC
>NW_006408631.1:10476911-10479071 GCF_000296735.1 Chrysochloris asiatica
CTCATTAACAACCTGTGATATGCAGATGATACAACCTTGCTTGCTGAAAGTGAAGAGGACTTAAAATATTTACTGATGAAGATCAAAGAGCACAACCTTTGGTATAGATTGCATCTCAACGTAAAGAAAACAAAAATCCTCACCACTGGACCAACAACATTCTTTTCAATGGAGAAAAGATTGGAGTTGTCAAGGACTACATTCTTCTTGGATCAACTATCAACCCTCATGGAAGCAGCAGTCAAGAAATCATATGACGTATTGCATTAGGCAAATCTGCTGCACAAGACCATTTTAAAGTGTTGAAGAGCAAAGATGTCAGCTTGAGGACTAAGGTGTGCTTGCCCAAGCCATGGTATTTTCAATAACCCTATACACATGTGAAAGCTGGATAGTGAATAAGAAAGATGTTTTTGAATTATGGTGTTGAAGAAGAATACTGAAAGTGCCATGGGCTGCCAAAATAACCAAGAGATCTGTGTTGAAAAAAGTGCAGCCAGAGTGCTCCTTGGAGGCCAGGATGGCCAAACTTTGTCTCTCATACTTCAGACATTGTCAGGAGGGACCAATTGCTGGAGAAGGATACCATGTTTGTTAAGGTAGAGGGTCAGAGAAAAAGAGGAAGACCCCCAGCGAGATGGATTCGCAAAGTGGCAGCATCAATGGGCTCACGCGTGGCAACAATTGTGAAGATGGCCCAGAACTGGACAGTGTTTCGTTCTGTTGTATATAGGGTCACTATGAGTCGGGACCGACTTGATGGCACCTATCAAGAATGACAACTGTTATGTATATAACATTATCAATGCAATCAGCAGGGTCTTCAATCCATGTTCTGCAGAGTCAGAATTCAGTTTGGTTTGGGGTATATGGACAACATGAAAGGCAGGCGAGTGGTCCCAAAATATCTCTAAGATATGTCACAGTTAAAACAGCCAATTGTTCTATGGAATCTAAGGTTTCCCTGAAAACACAACTCCTCCAGACAATGTATACCACCATTTTAAGCATTTACATCTACTGTATAGTGGGGAGCAGGGAACACTAGTGGACTGTTATGACCTGGTGGCCTCACTTCATCGGCATCTGCCAGTCCCCTCTGTGCATATCCAACCATGCAGAGCACAGGGACAAGAAGACCAAGTCAGTTGTTAGCTGCTGTCAAATGGGTCCCATTTCCTAGTGACTCCTTGAACAACAGGATTGGACCATGGTGATTCATAAGAGTTTTCATTGGCTGGTTTTCAGAAGTACATCATCAGGCCTTCCTCTAGTCTGTCTTAGTCTGGAGTTTTGCTGAAACCTGTTCAGCATCATAGCAACATGTAAGCTTCTTCTTCACTTCAGATGTGTGATGTCTTCATCTGAGTTGCCCTGGCCTGGAATCAAGCTGGGTCTCCCACAAGGAAAGTGAGAATTCGACCTCTGAACCTCCACTGCCCTCGACTAGTTAACAAGCTCTTGCTATTTCTTACTCATCTTAACTCTGAGGTTCCACCTCCCAAGTCTTCTCTTTCCCTTTATACTATTACTACTTCCCATTTTTCTCTAAGAAATAAAAGGTTTATATCATACATTTTTTTTAATGACTCACTTTGGAAATTGGAAGTTTCTGTGTAGGGTTATCTTGGGGGATTTCTAGATCTGCTCCCTGCTCATCTTCAGCACCTCATGAGTTATACACACTCTACAAGTCAAATTCACCACTGCTTTCAGGTGAGGTATTGTCCTGGCACTGCTTAAAGGTAGAGAGGGCTGTGTTGATGTAGTAAGCTGACAGAGGCTGACATATACAGTGTTGATTTGTATCTATCGTAGGATAAGCAATGGACTGCTAACTGCAAGGTTGGGGGTTCAGAGCCACCAGTCATGCTTCAAAAATCTTATACAGAGTTGCTATGAGTTGGAACTGACTTGAGGGCACTTGACAACAACAAAAACAGTCATGGAGAGGTGCTCAGTGTCCTGGTGGAAATCAGATTTGCTGGAAATATAAAGAAAGAAAGCACAGATCCCAGAGAGGGAGCCTGTGTAGTTGGACTTTATCCAGTACACTAATGAAGGGAAAGACATGTTTAGACTTTCGTTACAGAAGAATGACATACTGGGACCTATTGCAAGGATCTGGTGATGTGCTGTAGGATATACATTGAACTGGTA
>NW_006408631.1:10483060-10499141 GCF_000296735.1 Chrysochloris asiatica
GATTTTCAATGGATGTTTACAGCTGTTTCTCTTCATTTTGAGTTGTGGCCCAATAGCAAATGAAGGTTCTGTGTGCTTTTCTCCCCCAAGCTTAACTCTATTCATGTCATTGTGGTCAACTCTACTTTGAGAAGGCATTTTTTCCCCCAGTCGCATTCTAAGTGCCTTTGCACCTTCTGGTCCTGTATCTGACAATGTAAAACAGTGAATTTGATTTAAAGATATGATGTGAGGTGCATGAAATGAAAAATCTGACACTGGAGAAAAATTGAAGGGAGAGGACATAAGTAGACAACAGATCTGAGAGACATCAATATATGGTTAAAAGTGTGGTAGGTACATGGGTCACCCAGAGAGGGTGAGAAAAGTATAGGCAATGGCGTTAAAGGGTGGGAAGATAATGAACCAAGGAAAGAAATTAAGAATTGGTTAAAGAAAGGGAAGACTATGGAAAAAAAAAAAAAAAGTCAAGGGAAGTAAAGCTGTTTCAAGAAGTGACAAAGGTGTTAAATAGAGCTGATTGATCAATAAAAAGATTATTGTTGTTAAGTGCCATTGAGTCGATGCAGACTCAAAGTAACCCTATATAGCGTTCCTGAGAAGTGGCTGGTGAGTTTGAAGTTCTTGAACAGAGCAGTTCACTAGAAAGAGGGTGTGGCTAAAGCTAGAATGCAGAGGGTGGAGGGCTAAAGGAAAGGGTCCTATCCAACTATGAGCCCCCCCTTTTTTTTTAACCCCTCCATTCTCAGCATTGGAGTCCAGGTATGGCACTGTGAGTTAATGCACCGGGCTGCAAAGTTGTTTGAACCACATTCTGTGGCTCAAGCTCACCAGATGCTACTCAGAAACCCTATATAGGGTTGTTATGGGTCAGAACTGACTCTACAGCACTTAACAATAATAATTCTCAGCATTTAACCCTGAGGATAGATAAATGAAAGACACAGACCCTGCCCTGAAAAAAAAAAAAAAGACCATCCAAAAGTAATCACAAACTATCTAACTCCTATGAAGTGGGTAATAAGTAAACACACAGGAGATAGAATTGGGGTCACAGAGGTGGGGCCCATAGTTCAGTGAGGGCAGACAAAAGTCACACGGCACTCTAAATACTTGAGTTATACCTTGAAGGGCAAGGACAACTTTCCTGTCCTCAAATTTAGCAACTGACGCTTCCAAATTGTGGTGTTGGCAAAGAATATAGAATATAGCATGAACTGACAGAAGAAAGAACAAGTCAGCCTTAGAAAAAATGCAACCAGAATGCTCCTAAAAAGTAAAGATGGCAAGACTTCAGCTCTCTTACTTTGGAACATCACTAAGAAAGACTGTGTACTTTACCAAACAGAAAAGGTCAAGTAGACAATCAGCAAAAATTAGCAACTCCTCAGTGAAATGAATAGACATAATAGCCAAGACAATGGAATTAAATATACCAAAAATTATGAAGACGGTACAGGATCGGGCAATAATTTGTTCTCTAATGTATAAGGTGGCAATGAGTTGGAGTCAACTTAACAGCAACCCACAACAACAAGTTCACCTGTAAGTTCACACAATGTGATGTGGATGTGTGTCAATGTGGGGAAACACACATATACACATGCATTTAACAAATGAGGCAGTCACCTGTGCAAGGCTATGTGAAGTAGAGATGGAGAGTGCCATCTTTCAACAAAGAATAACTTGTTCTTCTCCTTTCTGATACCTAGGTTCCTTTATCAGGGAAAAGGGTGTTTTATCCTGGAGTTTAGGCTTTTATGATCACTCTGGGTGTACCATCAAATTGGTTTCAATTCATAGTGACCCTGTATAGGATTTCTGAGGTTGTAAAATCTCCGTGGAGCAAAAACCTCATCTTGTTCCTGCAGAGCAGCTGGTAGATTCAAACTGCAGTTAGCAGCCCACTCCGCCACTAGGGCTCCTAGGAGAGAAGTATCTATCTACAAAATCACATTTTGTATGGTTGATGCTTTTGAGTTATGGTGTTGGAGGAGAATATTGAAAGTGCTATGGGCTGCCAATAGAACAAACAGATCTGTGTTGGAAGAAGTGCAGCCAGAGTGCTCCTTGGAGGCCAGGTTGGCCAAACTTCATTTCTCATACTTCGGACATATTGTTAGGAGGAACCAGTTGCTGGAGAAGGATATCATGTTTGGCAAGGTGGAGGGTCAGAGAAAAAGAGGAAGACCCCCGGCAAGATGTATTAGCAGAGTGGCAGCATCAATGGGCTCAAGCGTGGCAACAATTGTGAGGTTGGCCCAGGATCAGGCAGTGTTTCGTTCTGTTGTGCATAGGGTCGCTATGAGTCAGTACTGACTCGATGGCACCTAACAACAACAGCAATGGTGCAAATAATGATTGCTTTTGGAGCCTTTTCTAATGGCTAATATTAATTGAGAAAGAGCATGGAACAGGAAAAAAGGCACAATTTACCTTTAACCCAGAGGGAGCAAAAAGGGCACAAATTTACAAGAGGTTACCAAATGTTTGTTAAATGTTGCCAATTCTTCAAATAGTGGAGTTTGTTACTTAAGTCTCTTGTAAGAAAGAGAAACTACTCTAACAAATGTAAACAAAGACATGGAATTTATTGAAAGGAAAAGATATCTCACAGAATGCAAAATCTTCATAACCTTCAGGGCTCAGGAAATGCTCCAAGACCCCAGGACTTATGAAAACTACTTACTGTCCTCTGCCACTAATAGTACTCATCATAACAAAGTCCTCAGTTCATTATGCTATACTCCTAAAGAAAGAAATCTGATTGGCCTACTTAGGATAAGATTTCATACCTAAACAAATCAGCTGTGGACAAGGTAGGGGCCATTTGCAGACATGGGGCTTCTGGGAGCTCCCTCTGCAAGAAGAGCAGTGTTATCAGACTAGAGGGAATTGCAGTGCACCAGGGTTTCCTCCAAATATTTCTCCACAGCTGTGTTACTCTCTGTCTTTTATAACCTCCAAGCACTTTCCTGTGAATCTCTTTAAATCCTCATAGTTACTATATGTTGTTGTTGTTGTTGTTAAGTACCGTGGAGTTGGTTCCGACTCACAGTGACCCTGCACAGGGTTTCTGAGGCTGCAAATCTTTTACGGGAGCAGATAAACTCATCTTTCTCACATAGAACAGCTGGTAGTTTTGAACTGTCGACTTTGAGGTTAGCAGCCCAATTCATAACCACTACGCTACCAGTGGTAGCTCACTACATTGTTGTTGTTGTTGTTAAGTGCCGTCGAGTCGGTTCCGACCCATAGCGACCCTGTACAGGGTTTCCGAGGGTGTAAATCTTTACGGGAGTAGAAAGCATAAGGCAGGCTAAATAGAGACTGTGTCATGCCACGATGTCTTCTTCAAAGAAAGGAGACAAGGCTTCTGAAGGTTAGTTGACTTATCTGAGGTCACAGAGAGACTAAGTGAAGAAGATAGGATTTAAAGTCCACCTCTTCTGAGCTACAAAGCCAAATATGTAAGTGTGGGTGTGTGGGGATTGAGTGACTATGTGGGTAGGGATGCATGAACAACAGGTGAATGGGTGTTGATATCAGAACCACCAAGGCTGAATGAATGTGCTCACTCAGGTCCACAAACCAAGCTGTTTTAAGAAGGCAGAGAGAAGGCAAGGGGTACCCAGAATACACACAGAGGAAAGGGAAAGATAGGAAATAGACTCGGTTCAAGAGAGAGGGTCCTTACAGACTCTTTCTCTAAGGTGTTTGTGGTAAAGGCTAATTAGTGTCTACCAAAAGTCATTCTCCCATGACTAGAATGGATGATTGCCTAGCTCCCTTGCAAAAAGTGGCTACATGATTTGGGGCCTATTGAATGTGAAAAACAATTCTATGTTGTTCCTTTAAAGGTTATATCCTTTTCTGCTTTTTCTTTTTCTACACTCTGGAATGCAAGGATGTGAACAAAAATTCTGTGTCATTCCTTTAAAGGGCATGCCCTTTTCTGCTTTTTCGTTTTCTATACTCTGGAATGCAGGGTTGATGGCAGGAGATGAAGCAACCATACTGGATTATGATGTACAAGCCATGTGTGAGAATGGCAAATCAACAAAATAGAAGAAGCCTGGATTCTTGATGACTGAGAAGCTACCATACCAGTAACTGAAAACTGAGACTTACTTTAAGCCCAAGAAATAATGTTATGGCAGCCATATGTAATAAATAATAAAATAATGCAATATATCCTGCAGTATAAGGATCTCCGGTGGTGCAATGGATTTAGTGTCAGGCTGCTATCCAAAAGATTCAAACTCACCAGCTGCTCCATGGGCGACAGATGTAACACTCTGTTTATCTGTATATCCAAAGATATACCACTTTGGAAACTCTGTGAAGCAACTCTACTCTGTCCTATACCGTCTTTATGAGTTGAAACCAACTCTAAGCAATGGGTTTGGATTTTGCATAAGATTATAGTTGTTAAGTGCCATAGAGTCAGTTCCCACTCATAGTGACCTTGTATAGGGGTTCTGAAGCTTGTAAATCTTTGCAGGAACAGAAAGCCTCATCTTTTCCTGAGGAGCTGCTGGTGGACTCAAACTGCTGACTTTGTGGTTCACAGTCCAGTGCACATCCTATGGAGCCTGTTCTTGTTGTTGTTAAGTGCTGTCAAGTCGATTCCGACCCATAGCAACCCTGTGTAGGGTTTCCAAGGAGCTGTTGAGCTTGAACCACCGACCTTGCAGTTCAAATGACTTTGTAGGTATCCAATAAATGCTAAATGTTTCATGATAGATATGCAGACTAAAAATACAGAAAACAAAAAATTTGATTAAGGTATTATTTTGGAATAAATTGTGGGTACCTTCCCCCTCCAAAAAAATGTTGAAGTCCTAACCTCTGGTGAATGTGACCTTGTTTAGAAATAGGGTCTTTGAGGACTGTTATCAATTACATCAATATAAAGTCACATCATCCTAATCCAATCCCAGAAGTGTCCTTGTAAAAGAGAGACAGACAAAGGAAGGATGTATATCTGCATGCCAAGGAATGCTTGGGACTACAAGAAATTCAGAGCAGTTAGAAAGTATTTCCCCCAGAAACGTGGAAGGGAGCATAGCAGGACCAACGCATTGATTTGGTTTGCTAGTCTCTAAAGCATGAGACAACAAATTTTGTTCTATTATAAGTGACCAGTTTGTGATATTTTGTTACAGCAGTTCTAGAAAATGAATACCTAGATTTATGGTAATTTCTATATTCTTCATTCATCTATCAACATTTAAAAGACTGTATGTCAGTAATAAAATTATCAATAAAGTATATTAATCATCTAAAAATTTTAAATGTCTGAAACTTTTCACACTGCCATTCCTCTTCAGGGATTTTTTTTTCACATAGGGAAATTTCTATTATACATAAAATGACAATATGTGCAATTATATGCATATTTTACGTGTATTTTTATACACTGCACTTGTAACTTTTTTATAGAATAAATTCTTCTGAAGCACAAAATGTTACTCACTGGTTATGAATATTAAATATTTTAACTTTTATTAGGGGTAATCTCAACTATATGTATGATTAGAGAAAGTAGTATAATCAACACCTATGTACTTATTACACCTTTTTAACAACCAACTAATTAAAAATAATATGGCCTCAGAGACGATGACGTGGAAAGCTGGAGCAACTGGGGACTTTAGACCCAGAGATGGAGGTGCTGTGTGCTGATGACTGGGGGGCAGGCTTGCAAGGTATACCCTTTGGTTGGGTGATGATGCATGGAGGGGACTGTAACCATGGCAATGAAACGATATACGATAAGATGAATGTAAAACTTATGTTCGCCCATGTAAACTATCACATAAATCACAATAAAATATTAAAAAAAAAAAAAAGAAGAAAGAATATGGCCTCATCCCTCATGTGGTTTGTTTTTTTTTTCCTTTAGAAATTGATGTTTATTTTCTGTCAACCTTATTTCTGTTTTCTAAGACATTGTGGAAGAACAATGTAAGACCACTCAGTGGTTTTTCCTGCCACCCAGAGGCCTGAGCAGTGGTGGCCGCAGTCCAGTCTTCAGTTGCAGGCTGAGTCCTCCAGTCTTTAGTCAGGAACTGCTGAGTAAGCACAGAGGGCACCTGAAAGCCTTCACACCTTTGTTCTGCAACATAGGGCTGAACAACAGTAAATTCAGGAATGGGAGCAATCTGTTCACCCTGGAATTCATCCGGGGTCATAGCCTTTCCATCAGCGGCCTGCTCTTTCTGTTCAATTGCTTCTGGATCCAGAAGAAATAGAGATTAGGCATGAACTCCCACGGGTACTCCCAAGAGATGGTACCACACATGCTCGGAAGTTCTCGGGCCAGCATCCACCACATCATAACCCCGAGTGAGCTCTCTTGTTGTTACATGGGATGGCAATGTTCACACAGCACTGAGGAGAATCTATGTTGCACAGAGCAATGGTGAAAAAGTTAACATAAGATGATTCTGTGAGAGGCTGACTTCTTCTATTTCTACCCTCTCCAACAAGATTACGTTGAGACAAATCCCAGACATCATTTCATCCATAAATATTATAGAATGTACCTCAAGATAAGGGATCTCTTTTAAAAGCAAAATTACAACGTCATTATCACTCTGAAAAGCAGCAATACTTTATTATTATCAAACCTGTAGTTGTTAGATGTCACAGAGTTGGTTCCACCTCACAGCAGTTCTATGTACAACAGAATGAAACACTGCCCAGTCCTAGGCCATCTCACAACTGTTTCCTTTGTTGCAACAACTGTGTCAAGCTATTTTGTGAGAAGCTTCCTCTTTTTCACATCTTTTTAACTGATTCTCCAAAAACTGGTCCTTGCTGATAAAATACATGAGAGGAGGTGTCAACTTCCTCACTTTCAAGGAACATTCTTGTTTGCAGTTCTTCCAAGACAGATTTGCTCATTCTTCTAGCAGTTCCTAGTATATGCAATAATCTTGGTTAACATCATAATTCAAAGACATAAGTTCTCTTCAGAAGAGTCTTCCTTATCCATTGTTCAGATTCCCCATGCATATGAGGCGATTGAAAATATCATGGTTTGGGTCAGGTATACCTTAGTCCTTAAAATGATATCTTTGCTTTTCAACACTTTAAAGAAAGAGGTCTTTTACAGAGTTTTTCCCAATGCAGTATGCTGTTTGTTTGTTTGTTTTGATTATAGCTTTCATGGGTGATGATTATGGATCCAAGGAAAATAAAATCCTTGACAACTTCTGTCTTTTCTCCTTTTATTATAATGTTGCTTTTTGGTCCTGTTGTGATGACTTTTGCTTTCTTTATGTTGAAATGTAACCCATACTGAGGGTTGTTGTCTTTGATCCTCATCAGCAAGTGCTTCAAGTCTACTTTGCTTTCAGCAAACAAGGTTGTATCATCCATATATCACAGGTTGTTAATGAGTCTTTCTCCAATGCTGATTGTTGCCTTGTTCTTCATATAATCCAGTTACTCAGATTATTTGTTCAAGACACAGACTGAATAAACATGGTGAAATGATACGGCACTGACACACTTTTCCTGCTTTTAAACCACAAAGTATCTCATTGCTCTGTTCCAAGGACTGCCTCTTGGGTCTATGTAAAGGTTCCACATGAACACAAATAATATGAGAATTCCCATTTTCTCAATATTATTATTTGTTATGTCCCACATAATTGAATGCCTTGGCATTGACAAGAAAATGCAGGCAAAAAATTTTCTGGTATTTTCTGCTTTAGCGAAGATCCATCTGACGTCAGCAATGATATCCCTTGATTCACATCCTCTTCTGAATCTGGCTTAAATTTCCTGCAGTTCCTTGTCAATGTACTACTGCAACCATTTTTTAATTATCTTAAGCAAAATTTCATGGCAGGATAAGCACTGCTAACCACAAGATTGGCAGTTTAAACCTACCAGTAGTTCCATGTTGTTGTTGTTGTCAGGTGCTATCGAGTCGGAACCGACTCATAGCGACCCCATGCACAGCAGAATAAAACAATGTCCGATCCTGGGCCAACCTCACTATCGCCGCCACACTTGACGCCATCAATGATGCCACCTGGCTGATCCATCTCGTTGGGGGGTCTTCCTCTTTTTCTCTGACCCTCCACCTTACCCAGCATGACATCCTTCTCCAGCGACTGTTCTCTCCGGACAATGTGTCCAAAGTATGAGAGACAAAACCTAGCCATCTTGGCCTCCAAGGAGCACTCTGGTTGCACTTCTTCCAAAACAGATCTATTGGTTCTTTTGGCAGTCCATGGCATTTTTAGTATTCTCCTCCAACACCACAACTCAAAGGCATCAATTCTTCTAAAACAATTAGGCTTTTCTGCTCCCATAAAGATTTGTTGTTGTTGCTGTTAAGTGCCACTGAGTCAGTTTCGACTCACAGTGACCCTGTATAGGATTTTCAAGGAGTGGCTGGTGGGTGTAAAACACTGACCTTGCACTTAGCTGTCCAGTGCTTATCCTACATTTTATGTGGATAAGTCCAGTGTTTATCCACACCAGGACCCTGTAGACCATCAGAAACCCTATACAGGGTTGACATGAGTCAGATTTAACTCAATGGCAATAGGTTTGGGTTTGGTGATATCAATGATATTATTCAATAATTTCTGCATGTTTAGGTGGGATATAATTGAGGTTATATTTTGGCTCTTGTGGACTTGTTTCAATATTCTTCAGCTTTAACTCAAACCTGTATATGAGCAGTAGATGGTTTATTTTACAGCTGGTCTTGTTTGGACTGATGATATTGAACTTATCCATTATCTCTTTCCTCAGATGTAGTTGTTTGGGTTCCTGTGTATTCCATTTAGCTAGGTCTATAGGTATGTTGTTGTTGTTGTTAAGTGCCATTGAGTCAATTCCGACCCATAGCGACCCTGTACAGGGTTTCCGAGGGTGTAAATCTTTACGGGAGTAGAAAGCCTCATCTTTCTCCCGCGGAGCAGCTGGTAGTTTCGAACCACTGACCTTAAGGTTCGCAGCCCGATTCGTAACCACTACGCTACCAGAGCTCCTAGGTCTATAGGTATAGTCACCATTTATGTTGTTGAAAAAGGATATTTGCGATGACTAAGTCATTGGTCTTACAAATTTCTATCATATGGTCTCCAGTGTTGTTTCTGTCACCAAGGCCATATTTTCCAATTACTGATCCTTATTTGTTTCCAACTTTTGCATTCCAATTACCAATAATTATCAGTGTATCCTGAGTGCATGTTTAATCAGTTTCAGATTTCGGAAGTTGGTAAAGACCTTGAATTTCTCATCTTTGACATTTGTGTGAATAATTGAATAATAGTCATATTAACTGATATTTTGTGTGTGAATCTTATTATATCATTGACAGCAATGTACTTCAGGATACCAAGCATGAAGTTTTCAAATTTCCCCAATTATCTCTTTATTTTGTGGGGGAAGAGCCATACATTACAACCATTTGCTAAGTCTCTTTTTAATGTATCGGTTACCTGGATTTTTATTGGAAAGATAAATAAGGTTCTAACACATTTCAACTAGTTGTGGGGCTATTGTTTTGTTACAGCCAAACCAGATGTTACCGATTCAATTCCTGGCTGACCTATGTGTGTCAGAGTAGAACTGTTTTCCATAAGATTTGCTAGTGGAAGCAGATCTTCAGGCCTTTCTTCTGAGATGCCTGAGTGAACTTGAACTTGCAACCTTTCTGTTAATGGCTTAGCACATTTGCCCATTTGTAGCACCCAGGAACTGCTCTATTACAGCTGTGACATCGTAACTCCTCGTCTCTCCACTGTACCTAAAGAAGCCTGAGCCAGGAACCATCATGGTCTCTGGTCCTCATTACCATCACTACCCTGGTCCCTAGGCCTAGACTGGTTTAGAGCAGGGACAGGACTAGTGGTGTTCAGCATCTAATCTCCTCTCTGGCCAAGGCATTTCCCAACCCATTATTGGGACCCTGTTGAGCAGAGCAGTGATCAGGACTCAGTGGATGTGCCAGATTCCCTCTTGCTTCCAGACTGGTTCACCTAAACCTCGAATTTCTTTCCCAGCTTGAGAAGGAATTCTGTTAAGATCGTTCAATTTGTAAAATGGTGCTACAGAGATATAAGAAATAATCTAGCTCAGGTGTCAACAAACTCTTTCTTTAAATAGCCAAAAAGTAATTATTTTAAGATTGGTGGTCTGTAGAGTCTGACATAATTGTTCAACTCTGCCACTCAGCACAAAAGCATCCATAGAAAATATGAAAACAAATAAGTATGGCTGTATTCCAATAAAACTTTACTCCTAGGTACTGAAATTTGAATTCCATATAATTTCATGCCATGCAATACTCTTCTTTTAGTTTGTTTTCTACCATGCAAAAATGTATAAGCCATTGTTGACTTCCAGGCCATCCATTAACAGATGACGGGCCAGATTCATGGTTTGTTAACACCTGATCTAGCCCAATCTTCTCATTTCTTTTTGTGTGAATTAAACTGAGGACCAGAGAAGTGAATTGAGTCACCTAATGTCACACAGCAAGTTGAGGACAAAGGCCAAATTAGAACCCAGGCCTTCTTCCCATAAAACATTCAAAGGAACAGAATATTTTAATTTGAAAGAACAATAGGCTTAAGAGCAATTTGAAAGGCCAAAGACAAAGAACCAGAACTTATACTCACAGCAATATGTATACATAGTGACAAGAGAGAGTCTGACTGCAGTGCCCGTTTCCTAGTAACCACAGCCTCTCTGATGAAAGACTGCTCCAACGTGTTATTTATAACTTATTTCCCAATAGGGAGGGTGAGTGATTTGTTTATATTTAGTTACAAGGGCCCGGGAAATCCTGATCTACCATCTTAAGAAAGACAAACCTTATAGCCACAGCTGACAGGAGATGGGAGAAAGCAAAGAAAGCTGCAATGTATAGTGTTGTCCCTGTTACTAACAAGGGTCACATATAGCAATTACTGACTGCCTGACACAAGTAACAGATGGTGTGAGGGGCAACTGGGAGGGAGCAAACAGATTCCTATTTATACTCCAAGGAGGCAGTCATTATGGGAAACCTTTCTGCACCTTGTTCATTACTCAGAGCATCTGTTAATTTTGCCTGCCTACCCCCCACCCCCCCACCGCCACATACAATGTTACATTACTTTGAATTTGGTTCCTAGAATTCCATTCCTAACCAATGAGTTCTGCAGCCTCCAAAGTAGCTTTCTCAATGCCTTAGAAAATTGGATTATTTGAAGTCCAGGAACAGAGCCCAAAACATTACAAATCCACAAACAGCGATAAATAGAAGAGGGCTTATGGGCCTGAATCGAGAGATTCCAGGTGGCATTAGGTGGAATTGATAAATTGGGCCGAAATCAGAGATGTAAGCACTGAAGAGACTTTCCAGATACTATTTAGTGTTAGCCAACCTTCTTACCTTCTTAGGACCAGAGAAGTTAGTGACTTACATAAAGTCATACAGCCAATTCAATGAACATTACAATCCATAAGTCATTATTTGCTGCCCTGTGACTTTACTGAGCAGTCTCTCAAACAAGACAAAAGATATCTCAAAACAGGCAGACAGTTGTGAGATACCAGCATGATGAATCAAAGCAGAGCTTTCACTTTCTTCCATCCACAAATATAAATAGAAATTTATGTGTCATTGCACATAGGAAAGTAGGAGGGAAGTAGGCATTTATTCAGAAAAAAAATTTTTTTAAGGCGATATGGGGCCATAAACTGCCCAATGGGTGAATTTCTGACCCATCATTTGTAGAATGTGGTTTTAAGTTTAATAGCTCAGCTGGGGTTCTGGAAGTGCACTAGAACGTCTGTTCTTTGGACAAAAGAAATGAGCAATTGCTCAAGAATGTTGGGTGGTTTATTTGTAGCAACAGTGTCCTTTTCCCCAGTCATCCATTCAGAAAGAATTATGGTTTAGGGTGCATCTTTCACTATATGCAACTAAAAAGAAGTGGCAGAAGGTGACTTGACTGGCTAACCACCTGCCAGGAACGTGGAAGACAGTGATGGCCTAGATGACTCTATGTTCCCTGCAGCATTGATAGTCTCTAATTCAATGGGAGACCACATAGATTTTCAGAAGTATCTCTTACATTGTGCTTATTCTTTTAACTTTCTATTGTGAATTGAGTGGAGGTTCACAGAGCCAATCATCAGTTTTACATTGAACAAACCAAATACTTCACTTCCTTTCAATGATTGCAATCCCCTTCATAGGACATTAGTTATTCCAGTTCCTCCCTGTGACTCTTGTGTCCATTCTACCTTCTTTCCCAACCCTTCTGAATTTTGTCTTTAGCTAACGGCTGCCCTTTTGTTCTTGAATGGTTGACCATTCTGTAGTGTGCATATCTCGCTAATGGTTTTGTCCCCCTATCAACATATCTACTGCTTGACTGCAAACTGAGTCAAGAGGGTGATGAGTTCAGTTCCAGACCTGAAGGGTGCCCAAGGGTCGTAGTCTAAGGTTTCTCCAGTCTCTTTCAGAACAGTAAGTCTGGGTTTCTTTCTTTAATTTTGAGTTTTATTCCACATTTTCTCCCACTCTATCCAGGACTTTCTAATTGGGCCCAGCTTGCACTACATTTTATTGGGGTACAAGTCTAGTGTTAGTGTGTATACTTTGTAAGAGCATGATAAGCCTTTTTGGTTTGCAAACATCCATTCACCGTTCTGGTACCAGCACTTCCATTGGAAAGCCATTCTTCCTCACCTTAGTCTATGTGGTTCAGGGAGTCTTGATAGATACCCTAGAGAAATAAAAGCCACAGCACAAATAGATATATGCAAACCCATGTTCCTTATAGCACTATTCACAACAGCAAAAAGATGGAAACAACCTAAATGCCTGTCTTAGTTTTCTAATGCTGCTCTAACAGAAATACAAGTGGATGAATTTAATATGCAGACATTTTTTTCTCTCACATCTAAGAGGCTAGAAGTCCAAATTCATAGTGACAGCTCCAAAGGAAGGCTTGCTTTCTTTATCACCTCTGAGGAAAGGTTCTTGTCTCCTTTCAGCATCTGTCGGCCCAGAGTTCCTCAGAAATCTCCACGTATCTTGGCATGAATCTTGTCATAGATCTAGGAGTGTCACAGTGTGGGGACTTTAGGTCCAAAGGGTACACTCTACTCCTAGTTCTTCTTCCTTGGTGGTAGTAGCTCACTTATCTCCCCTTTTATCTCCTGTAAGGTAACAGGTGTCTCAGATGACACCCATGGGAAGCTCCCTTCAGCAAATTAGGGTTATTATGAGATTAAAGATAGTGCAGCCTACCCTTAATCCTCTTATTTGTTTATAACAGCAGATCATACCATGGGGGATTACCACATAACTGCCAGACCATTCAGAATCATGACACAACCAAGCTGACACATATTTTGGAGAACACAATTCAATTCATGCCCATCAGAATGGATAAATTATGGCACATACACACAATGGAATACAGTTGTTGGTGTTAAGTGACATTGATTCAGTTCCAACTCATAGTGACCCAGTATAGGGTTTCCAAGGAGCAGTTGGTGGGTTTGAACCACCAACCTTTCAGTTAGAAATCCAGTTATTGTTCTACTCCACAATATTAATTCACAATGAACCTATAAAACAACTCATAGCATGATGAACCTGGAGAACATTTTGCTGAATGAAATTAATCAACCACAGAAGAACAAACATTGTATGAAACTAATCTTATAAAAAGTCCAGAAATGGTTTTCACACAAAAAGAAACATTCTTTAATGGTTACCAGGAATGAGAGAGTAAAACATTAATTGAAGATGGACACATATTAACTTGGGTGATGGTGAGGGCAATACACAATAAGAGGAAGCTCAGCAAAAAATGATGGATTTTTGGTTGCTTGATGATGCATTGAGGGGATTGTAATCATTGCAATGAAATGAAATACGATAGGATGAATGTAAAGCTAATGTTCTTCAATGTAAACCAGCACATAATTCACAATAAAAACTTTTAAAAAAATGATGGAAGCAGGAAAACACTGGAAAAGGTGTAAGAGTTAAAGGCAACAGGGTGAATACTGTTATGTACACAAACCTGCAATAATGGTGATCTACAAGCGGATGCATAGACAGACATGAGGCTAAATGGGCATAGGAGGAAGAGGGGAACCCAAAATGGTAGCCAATATCCAAGTTGCCTATCCCTTCTACCCTACAAAGGCAAGAAGTGACTGGTTTACAAGCTTTCAAGAGGAGCCTAGATCCAGAGGAGGAAGGAAGAATCTCCACTAAGTAGTATCCAATTCATCTGGGCAGGACTGATGAAAGGAGATGGGGATAGGGCTCATGTGGCACAATAGTGAATAATTGCTATCAGGACTGACTTCGAGGGTTGGATATGTAAAGATAGATGTTTTGTAGCAAAAGGAGGGGAGCAGTTGACTTCGCATTCAGGAACAGAGGTCCCTGGGACCATCAAGGGAGAAGAGCGGAGAGCAGGACCCTACCCAGAGAAATAGTGATGCCAGAGATGGAGGTAGAGACGATGATGTGGAGAGCTGGAGCATCTGGGGACTCTAGACCCAGTGTGGGAGAGGGACTATGTGCTGAGGACCAAGTGGCAGGCTTGCTGGGTATACCCTTTGGTTGGTTGGTTGGTGATGCATGGGGGGAATTGTAACCATGGCAATGAAATGGTATATGATAGGATGAATATACAGCTAATGTTATCCCATTTAAATTATCACATAATTCACAACAAAACATTTTTTAAAAGGCCTGTTGCCTTTAAATAACATTAAATAACAACGTCTCCAAAATACCTCATAAAGAGCCTGGTAGAACCCCTAGGACTGTGGCCCTTAGTCACCATTCAGGTCTGAAATGGAATTTCCTCCTGTGGATCAATTTTTAGTCCAACAATAGACATGTCTATTAGGGGAACAACCACCACTGTTCTATCAGTTTGTCATAATGCAGTGGCTTGCATGTTGCTGTGATGCTGGAAGCTATGCCACAGGTATTTAAAATACCAACAGGGTTACCCTTGGTGGACAGGTTTCAGCAGAGCTTCAGACTATGACAGACTCTGAATAAGGACTGGCATATTGCTTCTGAATGTTTAACCACTGAAAACCTTATGAGTAGCAGAGGAACATTGTCTGATACAGTGCCAAAAGATGAAAACATTGTGAATAGCAGCAAAACTTTATCAGCTAGAGTGCCCAAGATGAGCCCCTTGGGGTGGAAGGCACTCAAAATATGACTGGGGAAGAGCTGCCTCCTCAAAGTAAGAGCTGACCATGATGATGTGGGTGGAATAAAGCTTTCAGGACCTTCATTTGCTGATGGAGCACAACTCAAAATGAAGATAAACAGCTGCAAACATCCAATAAAAATTTAAACACAGAAAGTACAAAGTATGACTCTAGGAAAATTGGAAGTTGTCAAAATGAAATGGAATGCATAAAGGTAGACCTCCTAGGCATTGTTGTTGTTGTCAGGTGCCATGGAATCAGTACCAACTCATAGCGACCTTATGCACAGCAGAACGAAACATTGCCCGATCCTGGGCCAACTTCATTACTGTTGCCATGCTTGAGACCATTGATACTGTCACTCTGCTAATCCATCTCACAGGGGGGTTTTCCTCTTTTTCTCTGACCCTCCACCTTACCAAATATGATATCCTTCTCCAGTGACTGGTCCCTCCTGACAATATGTCCAATGTATGAGAGACGAAGTTTGGCCATTTGGCCTCCAAGGAGCACTTTGGCTGCACTTCTTCCAAAACAGATCTGTTGGTTCTTTTGGCAGCGCATGACACTTTCAATGTTCTCCTCCAACAACATAACTCAAAAGCATCAATTTTTCTACAGTCTTCCTTATTCACTGTCCAGCTTTCGGGTGCATATGAGGTTATTCAAAATGCCATGGCTTGGGTAAGGTGCACCTTAGTCCTCAAGCTGATATCTTTGCTCTTCCACACTTTAAAAAGGTCCTGTGCAGCAGATTTGCCTAATGCGATATGTGGTTTGATTTCTTGACTGCTGCTTCCTTCCATGAGTGTTGATAGTTGATCCAAGAAGAATGAAGTCCTTGACAACTTCA
>NW_006408631.1:10499641-10508194 GCF_000296735.1 Chrysochloris asiatica
CTGCTTTCAGCCAAGATCCATCAGACATCAGCAATGATATCTGTCGTTCCACGGCCTCTTCTGAATCTGGCTTGAACCTCTGGAAGTTCTCTGTCAATGTATGCTTGTAGCCATTTCTGTATTACTTTTAGAAATACTTTACTTGCATGGGATATCAAAGAGATTGTCCGATGATTTCCCTATTCCATTGGGTCACCTCTCTTTGGAATGTATGGATCTGTCTTCCAATCAGTCAGCCAGATAGTTGTCTTCCAAATTTCTTGACAGAGATGAATGAGTGTCTCCTGTGTCGCCTCACTTTCTTGAAAGATTTCCATTTTGATTCCATCAATTCCTGGTGCCTAGTTCTTTGCCAATTCCTTCAGTGAACCTAGGACTTCTTCCTTCAGTACCATTGGCTCTTAATCATATGCCACCTCTTGGAACGGTTGAACATCAACCATTTCCTTTTGGTAAAGTGACTTCCATCTTCTTTTGATGCTTTCTGCACTGGCCATTTTGAATCTGACAATCACATGGTTTACTATGCCGGGAATGACAAATTGAAGAGGAATGGTGTTCCATTCATTGTCAAAAAGAACATATCCAGATCAGTCCGGAAGTACAACACTGTCTGTTATAGGAAAATATACATGCGCCTACAGGGACGACCAGTTAATATCGCTTATTCAAATGTACACACCAACCACTAAAGCCATTGAAGATGAAATAGATGAATTCTACCAACTTCTTTAATATGAAATTGATCAAACATGCAATCAAGATGTATTGGTCATTACCGGTGATTGGAATGCAAAGTTGGGAGCAAAGAGGAAGGATTAGTAGTGGGAAAACATGGCCTTGATGATAGAAATGATGCTGGAGAACACATGATAGAATTCTACAAAATCAATGATTTGTTCATTTCAAATACCTTCTTTAGGCAGCATAAAAGACGACTATACACATGGACCTTGCCAGATGGAATATATAGAAATCAAATTGACTACATCTGCTTAAAGAGACAAAGGAAAAGCTTCATATCATCAATCAAAATAAGGCCAAGGGTAGATTGTGGAACACACCATCAATTGCTTGTATGCAAATTCAAACTGAAGTTGAAGAAAATGAAAACAAGTCCACAAGAGCCAAAATATGACCTTAAATATATTCCACCTGAAATTAAAGATCATCTTTAGAACATATTTGATACATTAAAGATTGTAGACCAGAAGAGTTGTGGGATGACATCAAGAACATCATACATGAAGAAAGCAAAAAGTCATTAAGACAAGAAAGAAAAAAAAGGTCAAAATGGATGTCAGAAAAGACACTGAAACTTGCTCTCCAGTGTAGAGATGCTAAAGAAAATGGAAGAAATGAGGAGGTATAAGAGCTGAACAGAAAATTTCAAAAAAGCTCAGCTTGAGAAGACAAAGTCAAAGACCACAACAAAATGTGCAAAGATCTGGAGTCAGAAAACCGAAAAGGAAGAACACGCTCATCATTTCTCAAGCTGGGGGAACTGAAGACAAACTTCAAGACTCGACTTTCG
Source organism: Chrysochloris asiatica (assembly GCF_000296735.1). Classification (NCBI taxonomy): domain Eukaryota; kingdom Metazoa; phylum Chordata; class Mammalia; order Afrosoricida; family Chrysochloridae; genus Chrysochloris; species Chrysochloris asiatica. The sequence continues at coordinate 10,501,176 of NW_006408631.1, forward strand.
TTATTGAAGGATTCTTGGCAAATCCTAGGCATTAGTGTACTGAAATGGAATGGCATTGGCCATTTTGAATCTGACAATCATATGGTTTACTATTCCAGGAACAACAAACTGAAAAAGAATGGCATCACGTTCATCATCAAAAAGAATATTTCAAGATCTGTCTTGAAGTAAAATGCTGTGATAGGATAATATCCGTGTTTAAAAGGAAGACTAGTTAATACCACTATTATTCAAATTTACACACCAACCACTGAAAACACTACTAGGTATGCACACCTTAGGATCTGAGATCAAAAGGGCAGTATTTACTCTTGGACAAAGTTCAGAAGGGTTAGGAAAGAAGGAGTAATGGAAACAGGAAATTGGAAAAGTGGGATAAATGGTGTTACACTTTGGGGATTATAACCAATGAGACAAACAAAACGTGTATGATTTGTTGAATGGAAAACTGATTTGTTCTGCAAATCTTCACCCAATTCAGAATAAAACAAATAAAGCTATTACTGAACCCTTGTTATGTGTCACTGTTCTAAATGCCTCTTGTTGTTGTTATGTACCATGAAGTCAGTTCCAACTCATAGTAACCCTGCACAAGGTTTCCATAAATCTTTATGGGAGCAGAAAGCCTCATCTTTCTCCCACGAATGGCCAGTAGTTTCGAACTGCCGACCTTGAGGTTAGCAGCTCAATTCGTAACTACTACGCTACCAGAGCTCCTTACCCTGAGCCTTACATATGACCAAAGTCTTATGAAACTCTGAGCAGAAGACTGGTTAAGCTGGGTCCATACTCTGACCAATGGAAATTCTGAGATAATACATGTGTGTTTTAAGATGCTAAATGTGTGGCAATTCATTATACAGCAATAAACAACAAATACAAAAGAGGAGCAAAGACTCTCACCCAGGCAATCTGACTACAAAACCTGTGCATTAAATGTTGGGCTCTCAGTTCTGGTGATGTGGTAGTTACCCACTCAGTTATTAACAGAAAGGTCAGTAGTTCAATTCAGACTGCAGAAGTTGGAAGAAATCTTTTATGTCTTCATTTCTTTGGTGTTAGTGGTTGGTTCTGAAATTTGAATGATAGCCATATTAATTGGTCTTCCTTGTGGCATATGTATATTATGGTATCACTGAAAGTTTTGTACTTCAGGATAGAATTTGAAATGCTCTCTCTTTTTTGTTTTTTAAACTCTTTATTGTAAATTGAGTGAAGGTTTACAGACATGATAATCAGGTTTACATTCAACCAATCGTATACTTTGTTTCATCTCAATGATTGCAATCCCCTCCATGTAACAACAGTTATCCTGCTTTCTTACTGTGGTTCCTATTTCCATTCCACTTGCCTTCCCATCCCTTCTTAACTTTACCCTTAGGTAAATGTTGCCCTTTTGGTTTTGAATGATTGATCATTCCATGGTATACATGCTTTACTAGTGTTGTTGTCCCACTATATACCTATCTACTGCTTGGCTGAAAATTGGATCATGAGAGTGAATTCCTTTCCAGATCTGAAGGGTGTTCGAGGGCCATAGTCTTAGGTTCATCCGGTCTCTTTCTGACCAGTAAGTCCTGTCTTTTTTTTAATTAATAATTTTGAGTTTTGTTTCATATTTTCTCTCACTCTACCTGGGACCTTCTAATGTGATCCCTTTCAGAACAATTAGCAGTGGTAGCAAGGCACCATCTAGTTCCTCTGGTCTTAGGAGTCTGAACTAATCGATTCCAAGCATCTTCACTTCTCATAACTCTTCTTCCTTCCACATATGAAGAGACCAATAACTGCATCTTAGAAGGCCACATATGGAAATGTTCTTTGTGATGATGGATATGGCTCCGTGCTTCTTCAATTTGCTATTCCTGGCACAGTATACCATTGTTGTTGTTGTTATGTGCTGTCGACTTGGTTCCAACTCATAGCAAATCTCTACAGGTTTTCCAAGGAGCAGCTAGTGAGTTTGAACTGGTGACGTTGCAGTCCAGTGCATTATCCTGCAGTGCCTAACCAGAACTCCATAATACACCATGTGATTGCTCAATTCATAATTGCTAGTACAAGTCAACTTCAGCTCACTAATGATTAGGCTATCAATCTTTATGCACTGTATTTCATTTTTTGATGATTTCCAATTTTCCTAGATTCATACTGTGTACATTTCATATTCTGATTATTAATGGATGTTTGTAGTGGTTTCTTCTCATTTTGAAGTATGCCCCATCATCACATGAGGTTTCTGAAAGATTTGCTCCATCTGCATCATTATGGTCAACTCTACTTTGAGGAGGCAGCTCTTCCTCAGTCGTATTTTAAGTATCTTTCAACCTGAGTGCTCATCTTCCTACAGTATATCAGACAGTTTTCTGCTGCTATTCACAAGGTTTATACTGGCAAATTTTTTTTTTTTTTCATAAATAGATTTCTAAGTCCTTTTTCCTAACCTGACTTACTCTGAAAGCTTTACTGAAAACTGTGCACCATGGGTGACCCTGCTGGTAATTTGAAATATCAGTGGTACAGCTGCCAGCATCACTGCCACATACATGTAAGTCACACAATATGGCAGACTAGCAGATGAATGGTGGTCAGAAAGATTACAAAGTAGGAATTCTATGGAGCAGTTCTATTCTGTACTGCACAGTCACTACGAGCCAGAATTGACACGATGGCACACAATAGCAAAGGGCTTTCAGATGAGGAACTGGGTTCACATTAGACTAACTGAACAACCAAAGGCCATATGGTCAGTGACTGAGGGACAGAGCTGGGACCAATGCCCATGTCTCCTCCAGAACTTTTGACTTTTAGCCCTACCCATGATACATACAATCTCCCATAAAATATAGTAAAGTATGAAAAATTAAAAATTTAACAGAGAAATTTTGGCAAATAAGAGTCAAGAAAACATTGTTTCAAGGTTAAGAACTTTCACATAAGTTATATTCATTATAATTCTGTAAGGAAATCAAAGGACGTATTGGAGTGAAGCTCAGAGAAATCAGTTTTTCAGAAAGGCCATCATGGTGGAGATGCTGGAATCTGACACTGGGCCTGGCCCCCCCTTTTACTCCTCACCACACCAAAAAGTAAAAGAAGGAATAGATCATCCATCTTCTAGTTTGCATAGATTTGGCAGAATTCTTTTAGGAAAGAATGTTGTTGCTGTTGTTAAGTGCCGTTGAGTCGATTCTAACCCATAGTGACCTTGTACAGGATTTCCAAGAAGCAGTTGGTGAACTTGAACCACCGACCTTGCAGTTCAAATGACTATCATTAATTTTGTTCAGTTCTACTTTTTGTGATATAATCTGGAAATTTCCATCTCCACAAAAAGTAGAACTGAAGAAAATGAATGATAATTAACCTAAAAGATTTAACTTAATCTTAAGGAAGAGCTTTCCAGTAGTTAGGTTAATTAAACACTAACAAGATTTTGTTTTTGTTTTTTTAACTCAAAAGGCATGAAAATTCTGCTTCCAGATTTCTGTTTATGAAGTAGCATATAAAAACAGAAAGAAGAAAAATTGGGGATAATTTTGCAAGTCAGTCAAAATGTTTGCAAACTCAGTTTTCAATTTGACTTTAAGACCAAATTGAATAAATGATTCTAAATATCAGTAATAATTTTGGGGAAGCTATAGCAAATGTTAATAACATTAGATTCTTACATACTAATCTTAAGGTTTGAAATGCATAATAGCTTTTCTCAAGAAATTATTGGAATGCTTTTTCAAAAGTTCCAATCAATGGCCAGCAGTGTGGCCCAGAGTCAGTGACATAGCCACAGAGGACTAGAGTGGAGAGTAAAGCATCCAGCTGATAAGAAGAGAGGGCATATGCACAAGAACACCCACACTTGCAGATAATACCCACTTGACCTGGCTTCAATGACTGGATGATCAGAACTCAATTAGAAGAAGAAAGTAGAGGGAAAAAAGAGTAATATGATACAACTTGATGAACTTGACCTACACGTATAGATGCAGTAGCTCAAAAGAGGGAACAAATCTTTACAGAAAGGATCATTCCCATTCCCTCTGTACACAGATTAGACAGGGATGGGCAACTTGGACATTGGCTACCTAAAATGGGGGAGCTACAAAGGCAAGAAGTGACTGGCTTACAAGCTTTCAAGAGGGAACCTAGATCCAGAGGGCGCAGAGGAAGGTAGAATCTCCACTGAGTAGGATCCAATCTGTCTAGGCGGGGCTGATGAAAGGAAATGCGGATAGGTCTCTTGTGATACAATAGTGAATAATTGTTATCAGGACTGATTGTGAGGGTTGGAAATGTAAAGGTAGATGTTTTTTAGCAAGGAGGGGAGTGATTAACTTTGCAGTCTAGGAGCGGAGGACCCTGGGACCATCAAGGGAGAAGAGTGGAGAGCAGGATCCTACCAAGAGAAGCAATGATGCCAGAGATGGAGGCAGAGACAATGACATGGAGAGATGGAGCGGCTGGGAACTTTAGACCCAGAGAGGGAGAGGGGCTGTGTGCTGTTGACCGGAGGGCAGGCTTGCGGGGTATACCCTTTGGTTGGTTGATGATGCATGGAGGGGACTGTAACCATGACAATGAAACGATATACGATAGGATGAATATAAAACTAATGTTCTCCCATGTAAACTATCACGTAATTCACAATAAAACATTTTTTTTTAAATAAAGGCAATAAGATGGCATATATACAACTGTGAAAGAAAAAAAAAAATGCCAACAAGAATTCTATTGTCATTGTTATGTGCTGTTGAGTTGGTTCTGACTCATAGCCACCCTATGCATAATAGGACGAAACACTGCCCAGTCCAACATTTTTTAATAAGAGAATACGAAAGATTGTTGACAGATGGACAAAGTGTATTGAAAGGCAAGGAGATTATGTCAAAAAATGATGTATGTGTCATTTCTAAAAGTTGATTGATAAATTCTACAACCAGAAAAAAAAAAAAAAAAATACCAATAAAGAAAAAAACTGGATTGTGGTATTGATTTCTGTACTTACATAATGTATGTTCTTTATAGGTAAATAAAACTGGCTCCTCTGCTATCATCTACTGCCCCACTACATAGCTCCAAAAGCTCTCTTGCTTACTACTTAAACTTTCTTTTATAACTACAGACCCATTGCTACCTGAAGGAGCTCTGGTAGCGTAGTGGTTACGAATCGGGCTGTGAACCATAAGATCAGCGGTTCGAAACTACCAGCCGCTCCGCGGGAGAAAGATAAGGCTTTCTACTCCCGTAAAGATTTACACCCTCGGAAACCCTGTTACAGGGTCGCTATGGGTCGGAACCGACTCGATGGCACTTAACAACAACAACATTGCTACCTGAGACTCCATGTTCAGTCTCAATCTTTTGCTGCATGAGGGGCAGTTATGGGACTGGAGCTTTAAGTGACTTTATATGTCAAGGGTAGTAACAATGGAAAAAGAAGAAGGCAGTCTCAAGACTGCATATGAGTGCTCACTGCCTTAACCCCCAGACCTGATTCAGGATTCTCCAACCTTACCTTTCTTTTTCAACACACTTCTTAAAGGAGGCTTTCTGCCCGAGTCTTTGACAAAATAGTCAGGAGAGTGGTAGCTTCCTCTAGTTGTAGCTGAATCACCTCACTTCTTAGCTCTTGGTGAACATCAATTGCTGTTGTTATTAAGTGCCATCAAGTTGATTCTGACTCATAGTATCCCTGTTTAGGGTTTCCAAGGAGTAGTTGATGGGTTTGAACTTCTGATCTTGCAGTTAGAAGTCCAGTGCTTATCCTACGGTGCCACAGCAGAGATCAGCCTTTTTCATCCATAGAATCCTTGTCAGCATCTACCTGAAAAGGGACAGAAAGGTAGGGAGTCAAAGACAGCACTTTCTTTATTAAAAGGTGGGGGGCTGAGTATAACAAGTTTCTCACAATATATAGCCTTTCTGGCCTGGATTTGTAGTCAGCCAAGATGATTTGCTAGGTCATAACCTACCATAGAGGTTGATTTGTTTACTATGCAAATATTTATAAGGTCTATAAAACCTTCGCAGGGGTTGGACACTTTACTATGACAATTAAATGGCTGGGGCCTACCAAGTAGATCGATTAATTTTGCCATCCTGCTAGAATTCAAAGGGGCTAATTCCTTAGATATTGAAGGGGATCTCACTAACATCAAGAAGAATCAGGACTTTCTGTTCAGCCTACAACTCACTGGAATACCTAAAAGGGATTCTAGAACTCCCCAGTGCAATAGGCTTCTTGTGGAGCCGTTGTTGAATATAAGGCCTTAGCTAGAATCCTGTGCCCCATCCAGAACCTTCTCAGGTGGGACATTCCCACTTGAAAGGACATGCAAACCAGCCCAGAGCAACTAGAGGAATGGAAGATACTTCTTGAAAGAAAGACCAATAGGAAACAAACAAAAGAAACAGCAGACTATTCTGCTATTACAAGAACAAGCAAGATATCCACCTGGGAACCATCAAGGTAAGCCATCAAGTCTCTTTGGGACAAACTCCCTTCCAAGACTGAAACTCAAAAGGAACATAAGAGCAGGCTTGTAAGCTTACTGGTGACCATGTTGGTTTACTTGTGAGTGGAAGAAAGGTAGTAATGAAGACATGGGATGAGTTTGACCATGGTCCATAGACTCCTGTTAACTTTGAGATGAGAGACAGAAGAAGAAGGGCTGGTTAGTCTGAAGTTTGGGAACACTTGGAACTCCTGAGCCCATGAACACTGACCTAGCCACTGGGGACTAGAGCTGAGAGTGAAGTGTCCAACTGACATGAAGTGGGAGGAGGTGTGTAAGAATGCCCAAACTTGCAAATAGTGCCCATTTGGCATAGCTTGGATGGTTTGATGATCAGAACTTGACTAGAGAAAGATAAAGAAATTTGATACAGGTAGCAAGTGTAGATTGCTTGTTTTTGATGAGCTTGACCTTTGCTTATGGATGTTGTTGTTGTTGTCAGGTGCCATCGAGTTGGAGCTGACTCATAGCGACCCCATGCACAGCAGAACGAAACAATGTTCG
>NW_006408631.1:10512304-10513536 GCF_000296735.1 Chrysochloris asiatica
TGCTGGTTATTTAAAACACCGGTGGCATAGCCCTCAGAATCACAGCAACTCAAACCACCACAGCACAACAGACAGCTTATGGATGTAGTAGCTCAAAATACTGAGAGGGAAGGAGTGTTCACATGAAGGATCAAGCCTATCTCCTCAGTGCACAGGGTGGCTAAGGACAGGCAGCTGAGACACTGGCTACCTAAAATGGGGGGTTATAAATGCACAAAGTGGCTGGCTTGCAAGTTTTAAAGAGGGAATTTAATTTCAGAGCAAGAGGGGGTGGATAGTAGAATCCCCTCTGAATAGTTTTCATCTTGTCTAGATGGGTCTGGTGAAAGGAGATAGGGATAGGATTCTTATGATTCAATAGTGAATAACTGTTATCATGACTAACTGTGACTGTCACAACTGTAAAGGTAGAAGTTGTTTAATAAAATAATTGTTTAATAAAAAATCTAATATACTCCAGGAACAGAGGACCCTAGGACCATCAAGAGGGAAGAGCATGAGCAGAACATGGAATCCTAACCAGAGAAGCAGCAATGCTAGAGATGGGGGCAGAGGTGAGAGCATGGAGAGAGAGAGCAGCTGAGGACTCCAGACTCATGGAAAAAGAAAGGCTATGTGCTGGTGGACAGGAGGCTGGTTTGCAAAATGTGCCCCTTGGCTATTTAAATGATTACATATTCCTGCATGTTTTTGTGTACATCAAAACAAATACAAAGTGGGAATAGCAGCAAATACTGTTAACTGATGGTGCATGGAGGGATTGTAATCATTGCAGTGAAACAAAACACAATCAGTTGAGTGCAAAACCAATGTTCTACCATGTAAACATTCTACCAGTCACAATAAAATGCCTTATTTAAAAAGAAGAATTGGGACTTTCCATGCTACCCAGAGAAGGGTCCAATGCATTATCCAGGTTCCCACTGTAACTTAAAGGGAAACTTTCACAATGTCTGCGACCCTTGAAGCCCTGTGGATGAAGGAGGAGGATGCTCTCAAATTCCTTATAACAGGTACACATTTTGTTGTTGTTAGGTGCAATTGATTTGGTACTGACTCATGGCAACCCTATGCACAACAGAACGAAATACTGCCCTGTCCCACATCAACCTCACAATTGTTGTTACATTTGAGTTCATTGCTGCTGCCACTGTACCAAGTGTATGTCGTTGGGCATCTTCCTCTTTTTCTCCAACCTCTACTTTACCAAAAATGATATCTTTCTTCAAGAA
>NW_006408631.1:10514331-10530427 GCF_000296735.1 Chrysochloris asiatica
GAAAGCCTTTGCATAGTCAATAAAGCACAAATAAGCATCTTTCAGGTATTCTCTGCTTTCAGTCAAGATCCACCTGACATCAGCAATGATAACTCATTAGAACATGTCTTCTTCTGAATCCAGCTTGAACTTCTGGAAGTTCTCTGTCAATGAACAATTACAGCTGTTTTTGTATTATTTCAACAAAATTTTACTTGCGTGCGATATTAATGATATTGTCTGATGATTTATACATTCCACTGGGTCACCTCTGTTTGGAATAGGCACACATATGGATCTCTTCTAGTCAGCTAGCCAGGTAGTTGTCTTCAAAATTTCCTGGCATAGATAATTAAGTGCCTTCAGTGCTGCATTCCAATTCATACTTTGTACATTCCATGTTCCAATTATTAATTAATGTTTACAGCTGTTTTTCTTCATTTTGAGCTGAGCCCCATCAACAAATGAAGGTACCGAGGGCTTTACTCCATTTGTATCATCCCTGTCAACTCTACTTTGAAGAAGCAGCTCTTCTCCAGTCTTATTTTGAGTACCTTCCAACCTTAAGTGCTCATCTTCCAGCACTGTATCTGACAATATTCTGGTACTCTTTATCATGTTTCAATATTCAATATGCTGGTGCTAACAGTGTTCCACTGCTATTTACAAAGTTTTCAGTGACTAAATATTCAGAAGTAGTCCATCTCTCCTTCTTCCTAGTCTTTCTACATTTGGAAGCTCAGCTGAATCCTGTCCACTGTGGGTAACCCTGTTTGTATTTAAAATACCTGTGGTGTAGCTTCCAGACTCACAGCAATATACAAGCCACCGCAGTACGACAAACTGACAGATGAATAGTGGAGGTATTCACTTAGGCAGTACCAACCTCAACTTCCAAATGGAGTACTATATCTACGAAAGGAAAAATAATGGCATCTGCATCATAAACCTGAAGAGGACCTGGGAGAAGCTTCTGTTGGTAGCTCATGCCATTGTCACCATTGAAAGTTCATCTGATATCTGTTCCATATCCTCTATAAATACAGGCCAGTGGGCATGCTGAAGTTTGCTGCTGCCCTTGAAGGCACTCCTATTACTAGACACTTCTGAAACCTCCACTAGCCAGATTCAGACAGCCTTCCAAGATCCATGTCTTCTGATGGTTATTGATTCCAGAGCTGACTATCAGCCTCTCTCATAGAGGTTTCTTATCATCTATGGCTCTATGGGTTAATGCGCCAGACTGCAAAGCCATTTGAACTGCAAGGTCGGCAGTTCAAGCTCACCAGCTGCTCCTCAGAAATCCTATATATAGGGTCGCTATGGGTCAGAATCGACTCAACGGCACTTAACAACAACAAACTCATTGTGCTCTGTAGACAGATTCACCTCTGCACTGCATGAACATTTGCCATCCCATGCAGCAACAAACGAGCTTGCTCAGTAGGTCTGATATGATGGATACTGACCTGGGAAGTTCTGTACATGCATGACACCAATTTCCATGAGCACCCCTGAGAAGTCATGTCTGATCTCTTCTATAGAGATCCTGAAGAGTTTGTAAACAAACATCTGACTACTGCTGAAAAGGTTGTGACCAAGAAGGAATTTCTTGGTGACCAGACTGTTCCAGCTCCTGGGTTTACTGCTGCTAAGTCTAAGGTTACAGAGTCTGTGGCTCAGCAGCTTCCTATTGAAGATTGACGTGCTCAACCTGTAGCTGAAGACTGGTCTGAAGTTTCAATGCTCAGTTCACTGAGTGGGTAGGAACCACCACTAAGTAGTCCCAAGTTGTTCTTCCACTGTCTCTTAGACAGAAAATGGAAATAAAGTTAATAGAAAATAAATGACAGTTTCAAAAAAAGAAAAAGAAGAACCAGGAACAGAACATGTTCTTGGATCCTTTGGACCTGGAGTTCCTGAACTTGGACCCTTCTAGATTCAGGAGAGAAAGAGAGCTGTAATTTTAGAGATGGCATGAAATAGTTCAAGATGGTACAAGATGTTATGTATGACAAGAACCAGGTAACCAGTGTAAGATGGCTGTGTGGGACTTCCTGGCATGTTGAATGATGGAGCTACAGTGGACTCACCAACCCACAGAGCAAGAGAGCTGAGGGCCTGTGGGTAAGAGGCTTGCTGGCAGAGTGGGGTGCCTCCATTCACTTATCTACAGGGCCTTTGAGAAGCCCATATCATTTGATTCAGACATTCATTTTCTTGAATTCAGCCTAAATAAACAATGGGAAGGGTTAAATAAGCCTTCCCTTTCCTAGTTTTGGGTTGTTAAATAATTCAAATGGCAGATCCAGAATTTATTTTTTAATATGATTTCTAACTACGAAATCCCAGGACATTTCTCACCATTAGATTATGTGAGAACAAAGACCATACCATGTAATCTCTTTTTTTCCTACACTAAGGGTGCCCATTAAAAATTAAATATGGATGCTACCATTAAAATGAAAGAATAAGAGGAAACTAGTCAAGGTTTTAAAAAATATTTAAAGTAAGATTTATGGTTAAAAGAAGAAATAAGATAGGATTTGTTTATTTCTCTAAATTTTATAATAAAAAAATCTGATGAACGCTTATAGAATTTGTACATATAAAATAGCCAAAAAACTACAAAAAAATTAATTTATGATACTGAACAGAAGTATATTATTAACCCCCCTAAAAAATGAAAAAAAAAAAAAACATTTAAGTCTACTTCTGGCTGGGTATGCTTTAAGGTCTCTGCAAAGGTATAAATAACCAATTCCTTCACCTCTTCTTGTCATATTAAATCCAAACAGCCTCCTTCCTTTGACCTCTTAGCATTTTCAGAATATTACATGACTCATGATCAGAACCAACACTTGTCTGTCAATTTGTCGGACTGTGATGACTTGCATGTTACTGTGATGTTAGAAGCTATGCCACTGATATTTTAAATACCAGCAGGGTAACCCATAGTGCACATGTTTCAGCAAAGCTTACAGACTAAGACTACTGAATGTTTAGTCACTGAAAATCTTATGAATAGAAAACAGAACAGTGTCAGACATAGTACTAGAAGATGAAAACATTATGAATAGCAACAGAATGTTATCAGCTATAGTGCCAAAAGATGAGCCCCTCAGCTTGGAAGGCAAGCAAAATATGACTGAGAAAGGGCTGCCTCCTCAAAGCACAGCTGACCATGAGACACTAATGGAGTAAAGCTTGCAAAACTTTAATTTGCTTTTCGCGCACAGTTCAAAATGAAGAGAAACAACTGCAAACACCCATTTATAATCTGAATAGAGAATGTACAAAGAAAGTATGACTCTAGAAATTTTGGAAGTTGTAAAAAAAATGAAATGGAATGTATAAAATTCAATATCCTAGGCATTAGTGAGCTAAACCACCACTTGTCTGTCAGTTTGTAATATTGTGGTGGCTTGTGAGTTGTTATGATTCTGGAAGCTATGCCACCAGTATTTTAAATACCAACAAGTTCACCCATGGTGGACAGGTTTTAGATGAGCTTCTAGACAAAGGCAGACTAGGAAGGAGTGACGAACTACTTCCGAATATTTAGTCACTGGAAACCTTATGAAGAGCAGACAAACACTGTCAGATACAGTGCTGGAAAATGAGCCCCTGAGGTTAGAAAGCACTCAAAATGTGACTGGGGAAGAGCTGCCTCCTCAGAGTAGAGTTGACTGTGATGACACGAATGCAGCACAGCCCGTGGGAGAAAAGCCTGAGGGACTTTCATTTGCTGATGGGGCACAGCTCAAAATGAGAAACAGCTATAAACATCCATTAATAATCGGAACATGGAATGTACAAAGTATGAATCTAGGAAATTAGAAATTGTCAAAAATGAAATAGAACACATAAACATCGATATCTTAAGCATTAGTGAGCTGAAATGGACTGGCACTGGTCATTTTGAATTGGACAACCACACGGTTTACTATGCCGGGAATGACAAATTGAAGAGGAATGGTGTTGCATTCATTGTCAAAAAGAACATATCCAGGTCAGTCATGAAGTACAGTGCTGTCTGCGATAGGATAATATCCATGTGCCTACAGAGTGTTAATGCATCAGACTGCAAAGCCATTTGAACTGCAAGGTCGGAGGTTCAAGCTCACCAGCCACAGCTCGTAAACCCTATACAGGGTTGCTAAGGTTTGGAATCAACTCGAAGGCACTTAACAACAACACAGGGAAGACCATTATAAATATTATTCAAATTTATGCACCAACCACTAAAGCCAGTGAGGATGAAATAAAACAATTCTACCAATTTCTTCAATCTGAAATTGATCAAACATGTAATCAAAATGTATTGATCATTACTGATGATTGGAATGCAAAGGTTGGGAGAAAAGAGAACGTATCAGTAGTTGGAAAAGATGGCCTTGGTGATAGAAACGATGCTGGAGATCACATGACAGAATTCTGCAAAATCAATGATTTGTTCATTTCAAATACCTTATTTAGACAGCTTAAGAGACAACTATTCACATGGACCTCACCAGATGGAATACATAGAAATCAAATTGATTACATCTGCAGAAAGAGACAATGGAAAAGCTCCATATCAATCAAAATAAGGATAGGGGCAGATTGTGAAACAATCAATTGCTCATCTGCAAACTCAAAGTGAAGCTGAAGAAAATGAAAGCAAGTCCATGAGAGCCAAAATATATATCACCTTGAATATATCCCACCTGAATTTAGAGATTATCTGAAGAACAGATTTGATACATTAAACACTAAAGATTGAAGACCAGAAGAGTTGTGGGATGACATCAAGAACATCATACATGAAGACAGCAAAAAGTCATTAAGAAGACAAGAAAGAAGAAAAAGGTCAAAACCAATGTCAGAAGAGACACTGAAACTTGTTCTCCAGCATAGAGATGCTAAAGCAAATGGAAGAAATGAGGAGGTAAAAGAGCTGAACAGAAAATTTCAAAGCTCAGCTCGAGAAGATAAAAGTCAAATATTATAACACAATGTGCAAAGATATAGAATCCGAAAACCAAAAAGGAAGAACATGCTCATCATTTTTCAAGCTGGAGGAACTGAAAGAAAAAATTCAAGCCTCAACTTTCATTATTGAAGGATTCTCTGGACAAATTATTGAATGATGCAGAAAGCATCAAGAGAAGATGGAAGGAATACACAGAGACACTATACCAAAAGGAAATGGTTCATGTTCAACCACTTCAAGAGCTAGCATATGACCAAGAGCCAATGATACTGAAGGAAAAAGTACAAGGTGCATTGAAGGAACTGGCAAAGAACAAGTCACCAGGAATTGATGGAATAAAAATTGAAATTTTTCAACAAAGTGAGACAACACAGGAGGCAATAACTCATCTATGTGAAGAAATTTGGAAGACAACTATCTGGCCACTGATTGGAAGAGATTCGTATTTGTGCCCATTACAAAGAGAGGTGACCCAATGGATTCTGGAAATCATCAGACAATCTCTTTGATATCCCATACAAGTAAAGATTTACTAAATGTAGTACAGAAACTGCTGCTAGCATACACTGACAGAGAACTTCCAGAGGTTCAAGCCGGATTCAGAAGAGGCTGTGAAACGAGGGATATAATTGCTGATGTCCAATGGATCTCGACTGAAAGCAGAGAATATCAGAAAGATGTCTACTTGTGCTTTACTGACTACACAAGGCTTTCAATTGTGTGGATGATGACAAGCTATGGACAATATTGTGAAGCATGAGTATTCTGGAATACTTAATTGTGCTCACGAGGAACCTGTACATGGATCAAAAGGCAGTTGTTTGAACAGAACATGGGAACACTGAATGTTTTAAAATTAAGAAAGGTATGCAACAAGGTTGTATTTTTTCATCATACTTATCCAACCTGTATGCTGAACAACTAATCCAAGATACTGTGTTATAGGAAGAAAACCGTGGTATCAGGATTGGAAAAAGACTCATTAACAACCTGCGATATGCAGATGATACATCCTTGCTTGCTGAAAGTGAAGAGGACTTAAAATATTTACTGATAAAGATCACAGAGCACAGTCTTTGGTATGGATTGCATCTCTATGTAAAGAAAAGAAAAATCCTCACCACTGGACCAATAAACAACATTTTTATCAACAGAGAAAAGACTGAAGTTGTCAAGGACTTCATTCTTCTTGGATCAACTATCACTCATGGAAGCAGTAGTCATGAAATCAAATAACGTATTGCACTAGGCAAATCTGCTGCACAAGACCTTTTTAAAGTGTTGAAGAGCAAAGATGTCAGCTTGAGGATTAAGGTGTACCTGATCCAAGCCTATTTTCAACAACCTCATATGCATGCGAAAGCTAGACATAGAAGAATTGATGCTTTTGAATTGTGGTGTTGGAGGAGAATATTGAAAGTGCCATGGGCTGCCAGAAGAACCAATAGATCTGTTTTGGATGAAGTGCAGCCAGAGTGCTCCTTGGAGGCCAAGATGGCCAAACTTCGTCTTTCATACTTCTGACATATTGTCAGGAGGGACCAGTCACTGGAGAAGGATATCATATTTGGTGGAGGATCAGAGAAAAAGAGGCAGACCCCCAACGAGTTGTATTGGCAGAGTGTCAGCATCAATGGACTCAAGCATGGCGACAGTAGTGCAGTTGGCCCAGGATCAGGCAGTGTTTCGTTCTGCTGTGCATAAGGTCGCTGTGAGTCGGTACCGACTCAATGGCACCTAACAACTAACAACAATAATAGTACATCAACAGGGAACTACCAGATTCAGAAGAGGATGCTAAATAAAGGATATCATTGCTGACATCAGATGGATCTTGACTGAAAGCCAAGAATACCAGAAAGATGTTTATTTGTGCTTTATTGACTATGCAAGATTGTATAGAGCATGAAAAGCTCTGGAAAACATTGCTAAGGATGGGTATTCCAGAACACTTAATTGTGCTCATGAGGAACTGTACATAGACCTAGAGGCAATCGTTCAAACCAAACAAGGAGACATTGAATGATTTAAAATCAGGAAAGATGTGAGCCAGGGTTGTATTCTCTCACCAAACATATCCAATCTATATGCTAAGCAAATAATTAGACAATCTGGGTTACTTGAAGAAGAACATGGCATCAGGATTGGAGGAAGACTCATTAACAACCTGCTATTGCAGATGATACAACCTTGCTTGCTGAAAGTGAAGAGTATTTAAAATGCTGGCTGATGAAAATTAAAGGCCATAGTCTTCTGTATGGACAGCACCTCAATGTAAAGACAAAAAAAATCCTCACCACTGGACAAATAAATAACAACATGATAAATAGAGAAAAGATTGAAATTGTCAAACTTCATTTTGCTTGGATCCCCAATCAATACTCATGGAAGCAATAGTCAAGAAATCAAATGAATCTGCTGCACAAAACCTCTTTACAGTGTTCAAGAACAAAGATATCAGCCATGGTATTTTCAGTAGCTCCATAAGCATGTGAAAGTTGAACAACGAATATGGAAGACATAGAAAAATGGAAACATTTGAGTTATGGTGTCGGAGAAGACTATATAAAAAATAGTATGATGGATTACCAAAAGAGCAAACAAATCTGTGTTGGAAGAAGTGTAGCCAGAATGTTCTTTAGAAACAAGGATGACGAGACTTCGTCTCTTGTACTTCAGACATGTTATCAGGAAGGACAAGTCCCTGGAGAAAGACATCATGCTTGATAACGTAGAGGTCAGGAAGACACTTCCTTCCCCTCACCCAATGAAATGGATTGATCCAGTGGCAACAGCAATGGACTGAAGCGTAACAATTGTTAGGATGGTGCAGGATCAGGTTGTGGTTCCTTCTGCTATGCATAAGGTTGCTGTGAGTCAGAACCAATGCAACAGCAGCTAACAACAATAACGTGATCTGAAATGTTTGTGGAGAAAATGACTTCCTGCTGACAAGGTTCAATTTTGGTATTCGACCAAGTCTGATTGGTTGAAAAGGGACAAGATTGCTTTTACCGGTAATCAGTATTTGTTTTTGATTAGCAGCATCAATATTCTTTATCATATCAGTTTCTGCAACTACAATTCATTTAGCAAATAGGAAAAGATGGAATTTCAGATTTGTCTCTCCCTAAAATAAATCAAACCAGATCTCCTTTACAACTGTCTTCAAGAAATGTATGCACTAAATTCTACAT
The DNA here is from genome assembly GCF_000296735.1 of Chrysochloris asiatica. Taxonomy (NCBI): domain Eukaryota; kingdom Metazoa; phylum Chordata; class Mammalia; order Afrosoricida; family Chrysochloridae; genus Chrysochloris; species Chrysochloris asiatica. The sequence continues at coordinate 10,522,483 of NW_006408631.1, forward strand.
CAGACACCTGCTGGTCAGTTTCTTCCTTGGTCTCCATATCATCAGGTTGATACTGTTTTTGATTATTAACAGAAAAGATTTTACTCCTTTGGCTATATATTTCTGTTCCACTTCCAAGGAGAGACTATCACAATCCATCTGCATATTAACTGTCATCAATTAAATTATCCCAGTTGTTTTGATCCAGATAAGTAATTGCAATCCCTTTGTTTATAAATCTGTGTCTCAGATTAAATATTCATGGTGTCTATACAATGAACAAAAATTCACAAAGTATTCCATGTCTAATGAAAGTTTAATCATAATCTGATAGCAGGGGCTTACAGCAAGCTCAGAGTAGCAACTGTGTGGCGTGATCTCCTTGCTGGTCAAAAGTAGGGGTGGCACAATTCATTTGGGCATTCGTGCCAGCCCTTGTCCACAGTAAGAACGCTCTCTCTCTCATCCTAATAACTTCTTTCATTCAATTCTTCACAATATCTAAATGGATATGAAGGTCTTGGACCAGGAACAAAGCTCTCAAGAGCTGGATTTGGAAGAGATAACCAGGAAAATTTCATTTCTTGACAAGTGGAGGGAAATCTTTAGTTATCCCAGGTAAGACATTCTTGTTTCTCATTTCTCTGGAATCAGAGGGATTTCAGGTGTTTTAGTAACCGACTTTTATATTTGCTACATGAGAAGTCGTGATTATAGATTTACACTGAAAATGCTTCGAGGTATAACTACTTTGTAGAAAAAGACTTATCTAGAAAGGGTAGAGTTTGGGAGGAGGGGGGTTTGAGGGTGTGAGGTTTGAATAAAGTGAATAATTTGTTTGATGTTTTCGCTTTCATTTATAGCTTGGGAGCCAATAATACAACTCCTCAGGTAATTACTTTCTCAAAGTCAATGTGTTTTCCTCTTGTTGCTTCTTCAAACAATCACATTTAACTGCATAATCTGCTTTTTTTCCATGCACAGAATGTCACTCAAGCACTGGCTTTTAACGTGTGAAAACATGAAACTAGAAAGCCTGTTCAGAATCTTTCCTTGTACTGTCTTTAAAAAAAAAAAAAAAAGCCCTCTTTCCTACTTTTAAGAGCTAATTGTCATCATTAAGAGCACCATATGGTTATTATTTTAGAAAAAAAGTAATATGAGAATCTAGAGTTCCTACACTTGTGAAACACTAGATTTTGACATCCAAGTACTCCAGTGTCTCTGATGGGAGGTAGTTTGGAAAATAGTTATCATTCCTTTTCAGCTTCTGGGGGAGTGGGGGAAATGCTTCCCTTAACCATTTTCAAAGAGTAAGAGCAACATGACTGAATCCAATTTTTTAAAAAAGATTTTAAAATACGCTGAACAATGTAAGATGAAAGATGTTTGACTATACCCTGAAAAAGACTTTACTTAACCACTAAATAAACACAACAAAAACTATACAGAATGACTATCCTGGCATTCATAGGGTAACTATGAGTCAGGACTGACTCCATGGCCCTTAACAACAATAGCATCCTGGCATTCGCAAATGACATGATCAAATACTCAAATTATTAGTATTATAACACTAAAGCATCTACATTTCTAAGTAACCTGTGGTCAAAAACCTAACTCAAAGTCTAAATTAAAATCAGGGGGATAATGCTGCTACCTTAGCCTTGGGAGTAGTGAACAGAGATAGCTGTTATTTGGGGGACAGAATATTCAAAAGATAAAACAATCTCTGGGGGTGGGGAGTGGAAAGCCAAGTTATGCTTTACAGAAGGTAGGGGAAACCCGTTGCCACAAATGTAAAGATTTCTCATTTGATTTACAAAATATATCTTATCCCATCAGTAGTCTGTGATTTGGATGCTGTATTTCAGAGATAAGGAAACATCTCTACCTCCAGCAATCCAGAGAAATGAAGAAGACGTTTTCCTTCATGTTTCAGTTACTGACAGCAGTTTGTTTCATGACATTGAGACAGAGGTTAAGTAAATTGGAAGAAGAGTTGATAGTAAGTTATATTCAAATGCCATAAGAATCGGTCAAAAAAAGTAAAAATGTGTTTTACAAAGGTGGGATGCCTTTTCTTTAGGAAGAATATTATGATAGTCACTTATTGGGAAGAGGAGTCTGACAGAATTAAAAAGAGGTAACCTGACTTGGTTTATTAGCCAGTTAATAACATAATGAGAAATACTTTGTATAGCCTGCAAAAGATTCATTCATTGTTTATAAAATGTTGTCTTCTCAAAACAAGAGATCGTGACATTTACTTTCTTCTCTAAACATAATTTCAAGTCGAGGTCTTGGTAGCATTTTGTTTCAATAATTATATTTAACCTCTCTAAGTCACATAAAATTTATGAGAGACCTCCTTTGACACAGACACAGGGTTTTCCCCCGCTTTAATTGCTATTATTCACAATTTTCAGACATCATTAAAAGGGAAACAGCATTTTCTAAACACTGGTATTTCAGAAAAAGGAAAAAAAAAACATCATCTCTAGCTCTGTTTGCTTTTGGGGTAGGGGCAGCATTTGGCACAGAACCATGAAGACAACCATCTATCTGCTGATGAAACTGAAGATGGAACAGGAATACCTCAGCCCAAAGGACAAGGACATATGCCATCAAATAGCTTTTGTTCTATTCCCAAACCTTCTATCATCTCTTCAAAAGTGGGCGGCTTTCCCATCTCCCTAGCAATGGCCACGGTAAGTATAGCTTGTCAATTAAACATGAAACGAAACATAATCTTCCCAAAACAACAAGGCTAGGGAATCTTATCTGCTGTCATGTGAGAGTATTATTGGAGATAAGACTACAGACGGTTGTTATTGGTAAAAGGAGAATATAATTAAAATGACTTATTTATGGTATTTTTCAAGGACACTGGTGATGTTACAGTCTTTCCCTCCCAAACTGAGAATCTCTCTTTACTCACTTCCTCAATTTGACAGTTAAAATTGAGGGAGTGGGTGAGGAAAATGCAAATAATTCGCTATGCGAGTGCAAGGTAAGCTAGGACAGACCCTTTAAGAGGCAGATCATAGAACATTGCAAATGCAGAAAACAATGTGTGTAAGAAAGGGCCCAGCCTGTGTGTGAGAAGGAAGGAGCAAGCAAATGTCATATGCCACTGATAGAGATGGGGAGACTTGTGCCAGGCCTAGTCCTAGGACAAGGGACTGACTTCAAGAAGGAAATAATTTCTGGGGTGCCAGCTAACAGGCAGATTTGAAGAGAACCCGACAACTAAGGACCCAAGTGGATCTGAAATTGCTTGACTCCAGGGACCATTTGCTCCATTAAGATTTGACCAGGGTAGGGATGAAGGACTGTGACAGAAACCCAGCCAGGAACAAAACTCTGGGCTCCTCAATGGATCAATAGGACAATGTTGAAGACAGATGCCTTGGCAAATGTTCAAAGAACTAGCTGTCCTGCTCAAAAAAGGCATGCTTGGAAACTGAGGAAGTTGAGGCACGGTCAAGCTGAGGCAAAAGTAACAGCAAGGGTGAGAGAACCCAACAGCTGGATTTTAAATCATATTCAGACTCAGAGAAACTCAAGACAATTTGACCAAGTCTGCCCATCCATCTAAGGAGTTCTGATACTTGTAGTGTACAAGTCAGGCTGCTAACGTCAAGGTCAGCAGTTTGAAACTACCAGCCATTCCGTGGGAGAAAGATGAGGCTTTCTACTCCCATAAAGATTTTCAGTCTCAGAAACACTATGCAGGATCCCTATGAGTTGGAACTGACACCACAGCACACCACCACCACCTCACCCATCTAACCCCACTACCATTCTAGAACCTCAGGCAGAGAATTCTTATTGGGATCCTACAAGCAAGAGTTGGAAGAGAGCATTTCTTTTCTGAGAACATGCTAACATACAGTGGGACACATTTGCAGAAACAACTTACAACCACCCGTGGCATCTGAACAAAGACCCACATTTGCCCTGCAGTCAGAGCCACAGTGCACATAAAGTTTCATAATCTGTGTACTGTACACAAGGTCCTACTGAAAGGGATATATGGAAACTGAAATCCCTTCTGGGAAACCCACACAGACCCTTTATATAATGTCTCCATCTGGTTTTTGAACACAAAGGCCAGGTTGGCCCTAACTAAAGTAATTCCAACCTTCAACGTAACCTTCTCTTAAACTCTTCAGACAGGACATAATGAGATTTTTGTTGTTGTTGTTGTTAGGTACCATCGAGTCGGTTCTGACTCATAATTACCCTGTATAGGGTTTACAAGGCAGGGCTAGTGGGTTTGAACCCCTGACTTTGTGGTTACCTGACCAGTGCTTATCCTATAGTGCCATACCAGGACTCATAATATAGAGACTGATGTTGTTAGGTGCCACTGAGTCAGTTCTGACTCATAACAACCCTGCATACGGTTTCCAAGGAGCGCTGGTGGTTTTGAACTGCCATCCTTGTGAGAATGTTAGGAGTTCAGTGCTTAGCCTACAGCACCACACCTGGACTCCAATAAGAACAGTACCCAAGTTCTTTTCTTATTACATACATCCTAACAGGATTCACAGAGCAACTGTCTCCATTATTGTATTTGCAGTACAAGTGTACTGGGAGGCCTCATTTGCTCTTCCTCACTGTCAAAAATCTACCCGTCTCAATCAACCTCCCCTCTTTTGCTCAAATTCCAGATGTCACAGGAAGACAGGCAGCTGTCAGACATCTCAGAAGACCCTACACTTTGCTCATTGGCCGCAGAGCGCCTGGTTTGTGCCTTAACATGTGTCTTATACACCTAGTGAATCATTCTGCTATAAGCAGTCCAGGTGTGTAATGCAGAATCCTGTTAGGGTCCCCAGTCTTCGATGCACATGCTACCTACACTGTGGTTACAGGCAGACACTAGAGCAACTATCTTTATGTTACTTGATAAAATAATGTTTCTAGAGAAAAATCTTTAATTATGAATTACTGATCTCTGCAAGGAATATTAGTTTAAAAGGTATACATATCTGATAATACGCTACCTTTTATGCGAAAAAACTATGGTTCTATGTTGGAAATTGCCAGCATGTATGTAGAAATCGCAGAATGTTTTCTAAGACATAACAGTGGTTATCTGTTGGAGGATGGGCAAAGAGAGGCATGAATGGCAAACAGTCTTTTCACAGCATACCTTAAAAAAAAAAGCATTCACAGATACTTCCAAAGTCTTCCAATCCCTTTCACTATGGTGGAGAGAGGAGAGTCTGGGTCTAAATTCTCCTACTTATTTTCAAACACAAATGTGATGCAATTTAAGACCTCCCCAATGACTTTTCCAAGGTAATCCTCTCCCTTTGGAAAAGTCTAGGAGACAAAAGAATCAGACCACTGCAGTCTAAAATCGAGTTGATGGAGTGTTGAGTAATGAAGTCCCAGACGTAGAGATAATTGAATTTTTCTTTTTAGGAAAAAAAGAATTTGGATTTATTCCCATTATGTGGGCCAGATGATAGTGTGTCCTTTAAATAGCGGTACCATTAATTAAACACACCCTGGGATTTCAAGATGACAAGCCTTGGGGATTCTTAATATGTGTGTTCCAGGGAGGTAGTTTGGAAGCTTGACCAATTCTAATCGTCGTTTCAGCAGTAAAGCAGCCTGGCAAAGTATCAGGGCTACTGAATACTAATACTCATTTGAGAATGCCTTTTGTTGTCCTTAAGCTATTTGCTTTCCCCTTTTCTCTTTGGTATGGAATACAAAGCATTTCCTAACATTGGCACACACTCTCGCTTTACTGAAAATTTGTTTTGAAAGCTGGGGATGTGGGGGGGTGATAAAGCACCTAGGCACTTTCCTTTTCCTCCAATCTCCTGTTTCTCAACTTTCCCTGCCCTGCTCCTAACACTGCAACTTCTCCTTACCCCCAACCTCTCGTTTGGAAGCTGTTCAGTATAACGAACTGTGGTGTAGGCTACAGAAAAGGAGAGCATTTGTTCTGGGCCCTTCTGTCAGTTCCATCCAATTACCTTTATTTTCTCCAGTGGCAGCTCTCCATCCTCCTGCACTCCCAGAACCTTCTCTGGGACCCAGCCTGGATGCATCTCTACAATCTCTTCTCAGCAGCCAATATGCAAATGCTTGGTATATTTACATACCATCCAGCAGTATAATGTCAAAAAGGAAATTCTGGGAGACCAAAATATTTTGAAACCCAAAGAAATGAAGCACTAGTAGTGGTGTAATAGACATTGGGGCAAATTTTTGGGAGCAACAGGCATTGCCTGGTATCCCCAGCATAAGATCTGGCTCTGGCTCATCATGGATGGGCCTCAATAGGTCTTTGCTTAATTACCTGTGAACAGTCTCTGGAGAGGCATCTCAGTATGGGGTAGTGGATATCTTCTATTTGCCCCTCTAAATCTACTGTCTCTCATATTTCAGACATATTATCAGGAGCGGCCAGTCCCTGGAGAAGGACATTTTGCTTGCTAAAGTGTAGGGTCAGAACCTGGCAGTGTTTCATTCTGTTGTTCATAGGGTCACCATCTAGTTTGTTGTTCAACTAGATGGCACCTAACAACAACAATGATAAATCCACTGTCCATCCCTCCTTTGCTGATCTCTGCCCAGAAGGCTGACCCAGTGTGGAGCCCTAGAGGGCTATTGGAGGGAGGAAAGGGAGACGTTGGGGTTTCTTGGGGCTGGCTGCATAGATCTTACAGCTCCTCTCAAGCAGCTCTCTCCTCAGGACTGTCTCTCCTTGGAGTAACCAACCTCCCTTTGTCCCTTCCGGTCTAGGGATCCTAATGACCCCTCATTCTTGCTAGCCCCGGGACACTGCATTAGCCATGTGGTTTTCCTACATCTATCCCACATCTTTATAGATGGTTCTTGTATTTACCTTTTCTTTAATTATCCTGATTTGAGAAGACCATCTGTTTCCTTCTGGGACCCTCGCTGGCACAAGTTGAAAGGCATATATTTGAGTCCTGGCACTGCCACTTAATAGGTAAGTGACCTTGAGCATGCCATTTAGCTGCTCTGGGCTCCAGATCCTTAAACTGTCGAGTGAAAGGGTTGAATTAAAATTTTGATCCAACAAATAGCTATTGTGAGTACTATACTCAGGCACTACAGCAGATGTGGACAAATCAATGTGAGCATGTTAAAGCCAAGAGTTTACCAATCTATTAGATGGTCTAGTATAAAATGTTTTCTCTGGGCTCAGTAATTCTAAAATCTCTGATTCCATGATGGTCCAGTCATTTATAAGGCTAGGAAAGATTTAGAGGGGATGCTGCAAAGATGATTATTCTCCCTCTAGTTGGGTGGGGAAAGAGTTGAGGGACACTAGAGCAAGACAAGAGGTCACAGGTAACGCTGAGCAAGGAATAAGGGCAAGAAACATAAACCTAATAGGAAGAATGACTCAGGACCTCTGACTGTAGTGTGTGTGTGTGATGCTCTTCGTCCTCCTTATCATCATCATGACAAATGCAAACTTAATGCCATGAAAGAGATATTCCTTATAAATATTTGAAAGCTAATCAAGTTAAATAAGAAAAACTAAAACCACAGTTACTTCTGTTTAGTAATAATAGTCATTACAGTCATCATTAGAACCAGTTGCCATTTTTGTCTAGTTACAGTACAACCACAGTACATGCCATTAAATATATGTCAGGTTAATCTTGTTATAAATTATGTCTGCGACTTGATGTGAAAGTGAATGGCCTATAGAAAATCATGTAATTTCAGTCTGACCAACAGGACCTGGCCTGAGAGATTTGCAGTTCATCTGTTTCCCAGGCTCCCCCAGGACATGGGCAGGGTTTCCAAATCCTATCAAAAGAATCCTACACAATATGATTTCAAGGCCTTATACCCTCCCTCTAGTTTCCTGGTATGCATTTCTCAAGCTGGGGGAACTGAAGAAAAAATTCAAGCCTTGACTTTTGTTATTGAAAGATTCTCTGGGCAAATTATTGAA
>NW_006408631.1:10531997-10533443 GCF_000296735.1 Chrysochloris asiatica
TTCTGCTGTGCATAAGGTCGCTATGAGTCGGTACCGACTTGGTAGCACCTAACAACAAAAATGCTACAATTCTAGGTGCATGATGAAATGTCTCTGGAGGGTGAAGCTCTCGGTCAGAGGCAGCAACAGCAACAGGCAGTGCAAACAGGAGTTTGGTTTGACTTGTAGAATTTATTTTAATTGAATATGAATACTAAACTTCTTAGTCTTGATGGCTTTCATCTCTCACATTTTTACAACAGCTTCTCTTCCCTTGGTCCTGTCAGTCTCTGTGGCAGGATTTTCTTCCACACAACAGTGTGCTCCAGCATAGACAGGTTCCAGTATAGGCAGGCTGTGCTTTCCCAAAGGTGATGACACTTTACCCTTATTGTTCAACACTTACAGGTCCCAAAGATCTTTCTCCTATTTTGTCTCTTTAATCGCATCCAGTATGTGGATCTGCTAGAGCAATCCCCATTTCTAGATATACAAATAAAGAAGACAATTTGTGCAGAGTCACATGGTCCATTGTTGTAGTTAAGTGCTGGAGAATTGGATCTGACTCATAGCTACCCTGTCCAGAGTTTCTAAGGAACAGCTGATGGGTTTGAACTGCCAACCCTGCAGTTCAAATTGACCTTGCAGTTCAGTGCTTACCCTACAGTATCATACCAGTACTCCTCATGTGGTCATTTGTTGTTGTGAAGTGCCACCGAGTGTGTTCCGATCCATAGCGACCCTGTATAGGGTTTCCAAGGAGCAGCTGGTGAGCCTGAACCACTGACCTTGCAGTTCAAATGGCTTTGCAGTCTGGTGCATTAGCACACAGTGCCACACCATGTCAGTAGAGGGTGTAAACTGGGTTTCTCAGTCCTCAGGTTTGAGTGGACTTGATTGAGTGCAGCCTTGATGTGAGGGAAATACTTTCTATTAGCTTTCCATGCCTTGTGGGGATGCCCTGGGTTGGCAGCCTTCTTTAACCATAGTACATTACAGTCACCTCTTTCAGGAATAGCCTCTGTGCTTGCCGACTCTCCTCTCCTTGTGCATGGCCAGGAGAGCTTGTTACCAGCACCCTAGGACATAGCATACATACTTTTCCTCTAGGTGCATTACTGAGCTCTTACACTCAATGGCACCTGGTCCTATTTCTCTATAGAGAAAAACCTATTCTATGTGGTTCTGTGCCATTGAGTCAGTTTCTACTTGAACTCTGTATGGGGTTTCCAAGGCAGTAAATCTTTACTGGTATTGAAAGCCTCATCTTTCTCCAGCAAACAACATGAAGACTTGAACTGGTGACCTTGTGATTATATCAGCCTAGTTCATAATTCACTATGCTACCTGGGCTCCTAAACTTTTTATCGTTTTAGTTGTTGTTAAGAGTTGTCGGATTGGTGCTGACTCATAGTGACCCTGTATAAAGTTTCCGAGGAGCAGCTGGTAGGTTTGAACTGCCGTACT
>NW_006408631.1:10533698-10554640 GCF_000296735.1 Chrysochloris asiatica
GAGCAGCTGGTGGATTTGAACCACTGACCTTGTGGTTCAAACTGAGCTTGTGGTCCAGCACATTATACTGCAGCATCACATAAGGACTCCAAGCTTTTCTACTGAGGGTGGGAAAAAAAGAAGGTCAGGAAATCATCTATAGTCACAGAACCAGATCCTGGACAGACATGCTTTGGGGAAGAATGTTCTAGATGCATGTTCTAGATCTCCTGTGACTCTCCCTTGGGTCCTGGTGTTGCTCCATTCGATAAAGTATTAGACTGCTAACCCCAATGTTGGCAGTCCAAAACCACCAGCTGCTCCTCAGAAACCCTACACAGGGTGGCTCTGAGTTGAAACCTACTTGAAAGCTTGCTCTCGGAGCCCTGCTATGTCTCCTTGTCACTGGCTCACACCTGGGAAGCAGTACTGAGGGTTCTAGACCAATCAGACTCCATACTCCATTTGTTCACACTCTTAAACTTGCTCCAAATGCCTGACTATGATACTCCAAGCCCTCCAGGGTTAGGCTCAAGCTATGTACAAGTGGTTAACATGATCAGCTACTAATGGAAAGGTTGGAGGTTTGAGTCCACCCAGATGTGCATTGGAAGAAAGGCCTGGTGATCTACTTCCTCAAAAACTTGCCAGTGAAAACCCTACTGAACACAGTTTTACTCTGACTCAGTTGGGATCACCATGAGTCAGAGTTGACTCAACAGCAACTGGTAACTCTCCAACCTCAACTTCCCCTCTACTGCCGGTTCCAGGAGTCCAAAAACACATAGAGCATCCCTGAACTCATGGATACTTAATGTGTGTATATATGTGTGCTTGTAGATCTTTCTCTCTGTCCGGCCTCCGTTCTTGTATAGACAATTGTGTGGTGTGTCCCAGAGTGTGTGATGGCTGCCTCTATGGAACATTGAGTACTTTGGGGATGTGGCATTAAGTAACATATTAAGTGACACTGAGTAGCCTGGTAAGAAAGTTACCCCTTCTCCACTCTGGTAGACAATCCCTCAGATAAGGTTCGTGGCAGCATGTGTTCACACCTCTTTAGCACTTCCTATCTCTTTTAGGACTCCTGGCATAAGCACTGGCATCAACACTGGACTGTGAACCACAAGGTCGACAGTTCAAACCAACCGCCTGCTCCTCAGAAACCTTATACAGCGTTGTTATGAGTAGGAACCAACTCAACAGCACTTAACAACAACAAGTTATTTAAAAAGTGACCCAAGTTAGTTAAAACTATTAAGAAAATGATGATTAATGCATATGCATGACAGGAATCATAAAGATGGAATACACAGGTTTAAAGGTGGAGAATCACTTCAGCAGTGTTAGGAGAATGGTGTGAATCCCAGCTTTGTTTCTACTAACTGGGTGACCTGAGGCAAATACCACAGCCTCTCTGTGTTTCAGTTATTTTATCTCTCTCTACCTTATCTACCACTGAGTTGGCGGTTCAAGCTCACCAGTTACTCCTCAGAAACTCTATACAGGGTCACCATGGGTTGGAACAGCACTTAACAACAATAACCTTAAATGTGGTAGCACAAACAGTTAAGCACTCGATTACACGTCGCAAAGTTGGCAGTTTAAACCAATCTAGAGGTGCTCAGGAGACAGACCTGGTGATCTGCTTTCTGAAACATTACAACTTTGAAAACAGTTCTAGGGAACAATTCTAGTGTGTACACACAGGGATGCCAGGAGCCAGAATTGACTTGTTGACAACTAACAACACCATCCTGAATATAAAACACTTAAATCAGTACCTGGCACGTAGAATAGGCTCAATATATGCTAAATGCCATCTACCTAGTTAGAATGGAGGTCTTCCTGAGTATTTTAATCAGAAATTCTCTCCCCTTCCTCTGTTCTTATATGGTTCTTTGTACTTAACTTATGGAAAGTCACACATTCTGTCTTCTACATAGTTGTGGGGTTTGATTATGAATAGATTCCCTTTTTAGCTTTTTTTTCATATGTCTAGGTTTATAAAGAAATATACAAAATTATTTCTATTTTTTTGGGATGTTCTAAAGGTCCTCTCCTGTTTCTGTAGAGTATCCAGGAATATCTCAAAGATCCCAGACCAAGAGAAAAGATAATGCCTATTTAATATCATTTAAATTGCTACTGTCCACAGGCTAGAAACATGGGGTCCTGTCTGTCCTCTTTTCTGGAGTGAGAGAGAAGACCCCAGGTGGAAGCAGAAGTGACACACTCATGGAAATAAGGAGTATAGGCACAGGACCAGAGAAGTCACCTACAAAAGAGGATAAGGAGGTACCGGGAAGAGGGCTGGAAAGCGTCACTGAAGGTTTGGCACACAAAGCCTTCATGGTAAGATACCATTAATGAAACTGACATGACTCTTTTGCACAGAACTTTTCACAGTTAAAATACAGGCAGTGTGAATCTGAATGTAGGAAGGGGAAAACCACCTGTGTGGTTCCACCATCTGACTTAAGGTCTGACAAGGAGTATGTCTCAGAAGAGTTATCTTCAGTTGAATAATTTATTTCCCTTTTTTTCAGAAGTTGCGACAGAACCTCTTTGGAAACACTACCCATCTCTTCAGCTATGATTGGAAAAGGGCCTATTTCAAGTTCCATAAACCATTTTCTGACTTGGCTTTTGCTTTGGAAATGGGAAAGGTAATAGTCAATTGATAATGTTTAAAAATCCTCCTCCCATGTTCCCTACCCATGTTTCCTTTGACTCCTCATGAATGTATGTTTCCATTATAATCATATATAGAAAAATTAGCTTCAAGTTAGAACAGGCTATTTGAAATTATAACATCCCGTCTGGGTTGTAGCAAGTCTCAAACCCCAATTTCTTTTCCTTCAAATTCTAGTCTTCCCATCTCTTCTCTCCAAGTATTAGGCATTGATGAGGCTTTAGAAGGCTGGATGAGCTCTAGATACTTTTTTTTTTTTTTTTGGCTTGTTTTAAGTCACACCAATTAACACCATCAACTGGCAGTTAACACCTAAATTTCAAGAACTAGCTTCTTACCTAAACCAAAATCAAGCATGTTGCCACTGAGTTGGTTCTGACTCACAGTGGCTCCATAGAACAGAAGACAATTGCTCCATATGGTTCTCAAAGCTGTAATCTTTACAGTACAGTATAGCTTTCTCCCACAAAGTAGCTGGTGAGTTAAAGATGCCAACCTTTCACTCAGCAGTCAAACACTTAACCAATGCCACCAGGGTACCTCCCTTACCTCTTTGTTGTTGTTGTTGTGAGGTGCCATCAAGTCGGTACCAACTCATAGCGACCTTATGCACAGCAGAACGAAACACTGCATGATCCTGGACCAACCTCACTACTGTAGCCACGCCTGAGTCCATTGATGCTGCTACTTGGCCAATCCACCTCATTGGGGTCTGCCTCTTTTTCTCTGATCCTCCACCTTCCTAAACATGATATCCTTCTCCAGTGACTGGTCCCTCCTGACAATATGTCCTAAGTATGAGAGATGAAGTTTGGCCATCTTGGCCTCCAAGGAGCACTCTGGCTGCACTTCTTCCAAAATGGATCTGTTGGTTCTTTTGGCAGCCCATGGCACTTTCACTATTCTCCTCCAACACCATAACTCAAAAGCATCAATTCTTCTACGGTCTTCCTTACTCACTTAGGGGCACGGTGAATGTAGGATTTACCAGTTGTTATGCAGATTTGACTTCAACTCATTGTCAACCCCATGTTGTCAAAGTGAAAATGTGCTCCATAGGTTTTTCACTAGCTGACTGTTCAGAAGTAATTTGCCACACCTGTCTCCTGAGGTGCCTCTAGGTAGACTTGAACCGCCAATCTTTTGGTTAGCAGCCAAGTGTGTTAAACATTTACACCCACCAGATAGTCCTTAGGTAGAATACTGTTACTGTGTACCGTCAAGTAGATGCCAACTCATAGCAACTCTATATGAGAAAGTAGAACAGCCTGCTGGGGTTTTCTAAGCTGTAACTGTTATAGTAGACTGCCACGTGTTTTCTCCTGAGGAGTGGCTGATGGGTTTGAATTGAGTGCTTAAACATTGTGCCACCAGGGTTCCTTAAAGTAGACTAGAAGAGGACATGTATCCCCAAACTACTGAGTGCCAAAAACAAAACAAAACAAAAAACTAGTCATTGCAGATTCTGGCCCAGCCTGAAGAATAGGCTGGCACACACACACATACAATGTCTCCTCCCATCATTCAGCCAAGGAGACCCCATTATACCAGGAGAGAAAAAATTAGATAATGCAGAGAAGAAAAGATAATGCCATCATTTCCAAGACTTCTCCTTTGTATCGTTGCCTGCCCCACCTTTCCCCAATTGTTCCATTACAACTGTAAATCCCTGCTCCCATCCCGACACACTCCAGTCTTCATCCTCTCCATTTCAGGGAGGTGCCCGAGGTATTCAGATGGCTGTACAAGTATTCATCATCAAATACTTGCTGTTTACAAGGAAGGGAAAAGATGGCAACATTCACAGGTAAGAGGACTATGAGAAGTACTTGACCGAGTTACCCATTTCACTCGAAATTTATATGCTAAATAAGCACAACTGAAAAGTTCAGCTGCTTCAGGAAGGAGAGCTGCCTCATAAGATGGAAATGGCTCATAAGAGGGATGGAGTCTGTGGCTAGGGAGGGCTCTCCTGGAGTAGTCATTCTCACTGTTCAGCTGCAGGAATAATGTTGGCAGGTTTTATGCTCTGCTGCAGACCACCTTGTCAGGTCAAATTAAGCACCAGGTCCCAGGTGGGCTTGTTTGCCCACAAATGATGGCAAGTCCCCACCCTCCTAACAAATTCAGGGAGGAACAAAGGGGGTGATGGAAAAAACAGTAAATGAAAGATCAATTCACTTACTTAACCTAGATCACAAAGTACAGCATTTGGTAGTTGCCTTAAAAAAAAAAAAAATCAGTTCCAACACTCTTTCCTTAGAAGTTAACAAACTCTAAATCATGTGCAAAGTCCCATACTAGATATTAGAAGAAATATAAAGAAGTAAACTGCATATATCTGCCCATAGACAGGATGAGTTATCACGAAAAACAGGAACTAAATGTACAATATATTTTAAGGTCGTGAATTGTCAAGTTCCCTAGAAGCAGATGTTCAGATGGGAATTCTTATGCAAGTGATTTATTAAGGAAATGCCCTCAGGAGAAACTTGTAAGGGAAGGAGGGAGGAAAGGAAAAAGGTAAAGTAAAAAAAAAAACACAAAATGGTGTTGAGGGCCATTGAGTTGATTTTAACACAGCAATCCCAGGTAACATAGTAGTACTGCCACATACTTTTCTAGGCTTTAATCTGTATTTATGAACGAGTCCTGGTGGGGCGCTGTAGGATAAGCAGTTTACCATAAGGTCAGTTTGAACCACAAGGTCAGTGGTTCAAACTCACCAGCTGCTCCTCAGAAATCCCTATATGTGGTCGCTAGGAGTTGGAACTGACTCAATGGCATTTAACAATAGCACATGAGTGGGAATCATTCCTATGATTTCATATTCCCATCTCCTGCATTGTAGCTTAAATGAAATAAGCAAGAAGGAGCAAGAGCAGGTCCTGGCCAAGGCACTTGCTGGCATCCTGTGGGCTGCAGGAGCAGCTCAGAAGGCCACCATCTGTCTTCTCACTAAGGACACTTGCGTTGACTCAACCCCTGACTACTCCAGGGATGATTTCACAGAGCGGGTAAGTGCACTCCTGCCTATACTACCAGATACAGGGCCAAGACACCTCAGAGTGCATCTAAATTGGCCAGGGAAATGAAGTTTGAGCCCCAGGGACACCTGGTTGGAGCTAAAGGTGCCTTTCAAAGAAGCAAGTGCCCAGGGCTATAAGTGACCCAGAACCCAAAATGAAGAGTCCTGCTGTGAATTCTTCCTTCCAGAATTTACCATGCTCAAGATTATCCCATACCTGAAATCATCATTAACAACATTTCATAGCGACTATTTTAAAAATAATTAAATTCCATTAGGGAAAAATCATGTTTGTCGTTGTAATGCTTAATGGCTTAAAATTGAGGAATGTAAAAGTCACGATGCCGGTTGTCACCCAGTTTCCCCATGTATGGTTTACATGGTCTTATGTAAGATAATGTGCCAAGCTTTTAGCAATGTGATTGTGCAATGAAATAAAAAACTCCTTTGAGGTAATAACAGAGAGTTGATATCTCTTAGATGTGACTTTCATCTTCCTTTTCATTTTTATCTTCTATTCTTGATTTATAGCTCCAGCTGTTTGAATTTTTAGAGAAAGACGCCACTGAGAAATTCATCTATGATCATTTACAATGTGTAAGTGTTTAAGTGTTGAGAAAATTCCTTTATGTTCAACTGATCTTACAGGAATCTTCTTTCTTTTATAAAGTATAGTCCTAATGATGCTTGTTAAGAAAACCAGGTCATTTTGAGAGCTAAGAAAGGCGGACTCTGAGAAAGAGAAGACTGCTTCTCCCTCCCCACAACCTAGAAAGAGGTCCAGATCACAAAGGTCCACTCACAAATGCCTCTTTTCCTCGGCTAATCAAATTCAGAGGATAATACTTTAGAGGGCCTATGCCAGGATTTCTTTTGTGGGGGAAAAATACTAAGGCTACCTTTGCCTCATCTAATGAACAAAAAACAAAAATGATAGAAAACTAAGGCCCTCATCTTAGCTGCCAAAAATAACCAGCTGTATTGAGTCCAAGTAAATGACTTCAGGTTACATTTTACCTCTTCTATCAGTTGTTGTTGCCATTGTTGTTGTGAGGTGCCAGTGAATTGGTTCTGACTCATAAAGACCCCTACATTCAACAAAATAAAACACTGCCCTGGTCCTACCCCATCCCCACGATTGTGATTGTTATCTTTGAGCCCACTATTGCACTGTGTTAATCCATCTCATTAGTGGTCTTCCTCTTTTTCACTGACTCTTTACCAAGAAAGATGTTCTTTTCCAGGGACTGGTCCCTTCTGATAACATGTCCAAAGTATATGAGACTAAGTTAATATGTCCAGAGTACATGAGATGAAGCCTCACCTTCCTTGCTTCTAAGGAACATTGTGGCTATTTCTCCTGCTACAGATTTGTTTATTCTTCTGGCAGTCCGTGGTAATCTCAATATTCTTTGCTAACACCATAATCCAAATGCATCAATTCTTCTCCAATCTTCCTTATTCATTGTCCAACTTTCACATGCATATGAAGAGATTGAAAATGCCATGGCTTGGGTCAGGTGCACCTTAGGCTTCAAAGTGACAACTTTGCTCTTTAGCACTTCAAAGAGGTCTTTTGCAGCAGATTTATCCAGTGTGATACATCATTTGGCTGCTGCTTCCATGAGTTTATCTGTACCTTCTGTACAATGTCCTTACCTCCAGTGATTCCGGTGGTGAGGGGGACAAAGTAGAGCTGAGTGGTGGTGGGAAATGGAAGGTGCATCTTTAAGATTTCTCGGGCAGTGGGGAGAAGACGCCCTGTGTGGTTCAGCGAATTAGCATTAGACTGATAGACTAGACGAAAGCTCAGCAGTTTGAACCCACCAGCCTCTCTGAGGGAGAAAGATGAGGCTATGTGATCTCATAAAGATTTGCAGAAACCCCGTGGAGCAGTTCTACTGTCCTGTAGGGTTGCTATGAGTCAGAATCAAAACTGACAGCAGTGGATTTGGGGTGGAAAGAGGAGAATGAAAATGGGTTATCTGAAGATTTTAAAAGCAAGGACAATTAGCAAGACAACCATTAAGCTATTCTGGTACAACTCTGAACTTACATGGGATAGAGAAATGTGATCCATGAAACTCACTGCTCTATTCCTTTCCAAGTCCTATACCAGCAGAAAATATGGGCATGGATTTTCAGCCAAATACTAACTATTGATTCTTGGTTAAAGCATGTACCTTGGACCTACCTCCCTCACCACCTCATTGGTCTGTTTTTAACCTGTGTGATAGGCAGAAGAATAGTTTCCCCAAAGATATCTATGTTCTGCTTCCCAGAACTTATGAATATGCAATCTTACATGGCAAAGAGGAATTAAGGTTGTAAATGGAATCAAAGTTGCTAATCAGTCAGCTTTAAAACAGATAGATTGTCCTGGACTTTCAGATGATCCCAGTGTAATCAAAGAATCCTTACATGTGGAACAGGAGACAGAAGAGGAATTCAGAGCCAGGTGACTTGATAAGAATACTAACCTACCATTGCTGGTTTTGAATATGATGGAAGAAGTTGGTCACAAGCCAATGAATGAAGGAGGATCTTCTAGAAGCTGGAAATAGGACTTCCAACTGGTTCATTCCAATGTGGCCCCTGCTGAGAATGTGTATTTTCACCCCAGATATACAGAATTAGAATTTACATTTTAACAAGAGCCTTAGATGATTTTATGTATGCATCTTGTTAAAATGTCCTTTCAGATTCAGTATCTCTGGGGTGGAAATGCAAATTTTCAGTAAGGGGTTGAATCATAATGAAAGGGGTTCAAAGTCCTGACTAGAAAGGGCAAGGAAATGGAATTTTTCCTACAGCCTCCACAATGAACCTGACCTCCCGAAATGTAAGATAATAAATTTATATTGCTTAAGCCATTAAATGTATGGTAATTTGTTACAGCAGCAATATGAAACAAATAAAATCTATATGATAGATTTTAAATACCTGGCATAAAACGTGAAGCTGTAAGCCTGCTTGGGAGCTCTTTGTGGTAGGTTGTTGTTGTTAAGTGCCGTTAAGTCGATTCCAACCCATAGCAACCCTGTATAGGGTTTCCAAGGAGCAGCTGGTGAGCTTGAACCATGGACCTTGCAGTTCAAATGACTTTGCAGTCTGACGCACTAGCCCACAGTGCCACACCAGGATTCCTTGTGGTAGGTGGGGGTGGGGGTGGTGATGATTATGTGCTGTGGAGTCAGTTCCGACTCATTGTGACCCTGTACAGGGTTTCCGAGGCTGTAAATCTTTACGGGAGCAGAAAGCCTCATCTTTCTCCCACAGAACAGCTGGTAGTTTCAAACTGCTGACCTTGCGGTTCGTAGCCCGATTCGTAACTGCTACACTACCAGAGAGATACAAAATATAGAGGATTCCTTTAAGAAATGGACTTTGTAGTAAAAATAATTAAACCTTCCCTCTTTCTCCATCTTCCACTTCTTCAGTTCAAACTTGGATATCTTATTAGGTAGCAAAGAGCCCCATATCTGCAAAGGATTCAGAAGTGTAGCCAGCACTGAGAATCAGTGAATCAGAGCTGAAATTACACACTGAGGCCTTCCCAGTCAAGCACTGAACTGGAAAACAATAGCAAACACCAAAGCACATGTGGGTTTGGCACAAGAGCTACCTGTGCCAAGCAGATCCAAGAGGACCATTACCTTAAGTCACCCTGGGGAAGGGCTGGCATCATTTCCCAAGGAAGAGGAAATCTGAAGGCATATATTTTCCTCTCAAGGAAAATCCCCTTACCTGGTGCTGCACATTGTGATCAGTGCCCCCACCAGTTTACCAAACCCCACTCACTATCAAAATGCATTAATTCTATGACCCATTCTACTTGTGCAGAGGTCTCAGCTACATATGGTCAGTAGACCCATCATATATAATATAATATAATCTATAGCATTAGCCCAAATAGCGGTGTGGTTTTTAAATATTTGAATCAGTGAACATCAAAAAAAGGACATTCCCTCAGAAAAACCTGGATTTTTAGCTTTTCCCAAAAAAACAGAAAATCTAGCCACACTGGGCCTATATTCTTACATGTTCTCAACTACCTAATGTTGGGCCAGCTATTTCCATTTGACAAATTGTGGTAGACTGGATAATGGTTCCTAAAAATGTCCTTGTCCTAATCCCTAGAGCCCATGGATATGTTACCTGATATGGTAAAGGGGCTTTACAGATATGATTAAGAATCTTGCGATGGGTAAGGTTTTAATCGCACACACAAAATACAATCCACTGCTGCCAGTCAGTTCCAACTCACAGTGCCCCTAAATGGCAGAGTAAAACTTCCCACAGTATTTCTAAGGCTTTCTGAGCGCTTTAACCACTGCACAGTCAGGGCTCCCAAATGTAATCACAGGATCCCTATAAGGAGGCTAAAAGTCAGAATTCAGGAATGAGAGTGGCTTTTAGAAGCTGGAAGGGCAACAACAACAAAGAAGTTGTCATGAAGTCAATTCTAACTCATTGTAATTCCACATGTGTCAGAGTAAAACTACTCCATAGGGTTTCCAAAGGCTAATTTTTTGGAAGGAGATTGCTCTTAGGCACCTCTGGGTGGATTCGAACCTCCAACCTTCCTGTTGCACTACCCAGGGACTCTGAGACAGGCAAGAAGACAGATTGCCTCCTAGAACTTTCAGAAAAAAATGCAGGTCTTCCAATACCTTGATTTTAGCTCACTGAGACCGACGCCAGACTTCTAACCTCTAGAACTATAAGCTAATAAATTCCTGTTGTTTTAAGCCACTGAGTTTATGGTAATTTGTTACAGCAGCCACAGGAAAAAATACACAAGTGCTCTCTGGTTTGCCTCAGGCCCTGCCTCTTCCCATCTCACTCTCACCCTTGCCGTGCACTCATTCAAGTTCCTGCCTGGCTCCTATGGCTCCAGAATTTGTTCTTCTGCCTGGGGATCCTGCTCCCTGCTAGGTCACAGATAGCAAAGTGGATAAATCAATCCATATAGAGATTTATCCCTCTCAGGAAAAACATGTGCATTTTAGCAGAAACCTTCCTGAAACAAAGCCTTTAAATTTTAAAGGAGGGCATTAATCCTGGGCACCACTAAAGCCAGCCCAGCGAAGAGCTGCTTTTAGGCAGATACTGACATAAAGTTAAGGTGAGACCAATTGAAAAGAGGCCCTGGATGCTGGATGACAGTTTGACTTTGGTCCTAGAGATCACAGGATCCAACAAGCTTGGGAAGAAAGTGTTTCTATGCCCCAATTGCAAGTGAGGAGATTAGTAAAATGATGTTGTCGTGTGCCATTGACTCAGTTGTGAATCATAGTGACCCCGTATAGGGTTTCTGAGGCTGTAAATCTCTACGGGTACAGAAACTCTCATCTTTCTCCTGTGGAGCCACCGGTGGATCAGACCTACTAACTTTGCAGTTAACAGACTGGCTCATAATCCACTATGCTACCAGGTCTCCTACAGTAAGACATTGTTGTTACGGGCTGTCAAGTCAATTCTAACTCATAGCAACCCTGTATAGGATTTCCAAAGAGAGGCTGGTGGGTTTGAGCTGCCAATCTTGTGGTTAGCAGTCTAGCGTTTATCCTACAGCATCACACCAGGATTGGAATTGAACTCCAAAAGCGATTTCTACAGCCCCTGTGCTCCACCTGGATTTGATGGGGCAAGGAAGAGGATTACACTGAGCTGGGACAAGCTGGGTAAAAGGAGACCAGCTTCAAACAACACTGAAGGCCTGGGTTAGGAGGGATGCTGGAAAATAGAAGACTAAGGGAATGATGGTGTCATCTGCAGCTAAGAAGGGAGGCAGGAGGATGAAGTTGATGAACATGTCTTGTTAGATGTTATTGCGTTGACTTTGACTCATAGGAATCCAATGTGACCGAGTGGAACTGCTCCAGGAGGTTTCCTCGGTGTAATCTTTACAGAAGCTGATCGCTAGGTCCACATGGAGCTACTAGGTTCACACTGACAACCTTGTAATTAGCAGCCAAATGCTTAATTATTTGCACCACCCAAGCTCCTACATAGATATGCATTCATACACGGGGACTTCAAGAAGTTGGTGGAAAAATAGAATCAAAAGTTAATGCAGTTTTTCCATGAACTTTCTGAAACCCCTTGTGTGTATGTGTGTGTGTGTATAAACATCAAAAAAACCAATCCACCACCACCAAGTCGATTTCAACTCATGGTGACCCTATGTTTGTTGTTGTTAAGTGTCATCGAATTGCTTTTGACTCATAGTGACCCTGTACAGGGTTTCCAAGGAGTGACTGGAGGATTAGACCTGTGACCTCACAGTTCAAACCTATCTTGCAGTCCAGTGCTTATCCTACAGTGCCACACCAAGGCTGTAAATCTTTATGCGAGCAGAAAGCCTCCTTTTTCTTCCACAGAGTGACTGGTTGTTTGGAACTGCTGACTTTGAGGTTAGCAGCCCAGTGTGAATATATACACACACATATTTATATATATATTTATTCTTCTATTCATACCCAAAGATGTACTGCTTTTAGTCAAACATGTTTTTGTTTTCCAATAGTTCAGTGAGGAAGGATGCCACGGTGTCATCCTGTTTCTTTACAGCCTACTCTTCTCCAGGACATTTGAAAGGTAAATTCTCTACCTAATTACTCAGATATTTCCTCTAGGGTCTGGAGTCATATAAAAAATGTACTCTTTTGTTGGGAAAAATAATTTTATCCATATTCAAAATATGTGCAAATTTTTTCTAATATATAGTCCTCCGTCCACATGCCCTTTTCTATAATTGATATGGCCACATTAAGGAACAAGTAGACATAATCAGGAAAGTTTGAATCTGTTTTTCTAAGATAGTAGTAGGAACCTTCATCTTGTAATTGCAAATATTGGCAGATGACACCAATACTTATTTGTTCAACCTTCATAATTAAATATATATTATCATGATTCATAAAATTGATTTTGTCTCTCTATGATAAGAAAAATGTTGTTCTTGGCACTGTTTAGACTCCAGTAGAGGTGAAAAAAAGAGATGCGCATTGAGATACCAAGCAAGTACAAACTGGTGCTTGGTATGTACCCAATAAGCTACAAAGATAATGAATTGTAGCAAATTCCAGGGGAGGCAGGGTCTCCACCGGGTAGGGTGGTCAGGAAAGGCTTTATGGAACCTGAAGAAAAGATAAGTTTGTGAGAGGCACAGAACGATAGGGACTCTTTTGAAAGAGAATTAGTGGTGGTGGTGTGCCATAGAGCAGTTTTGACTCACAGCAATTCTGTATAGGGCTTCTAAGGCTGTAAATTTTTACCAGAACAGAAAGCCTCGTCTGTCTTTCTCGTGTTCGTGAAGCCACTGGTGGATTGGAACTGCTGACTTTGTGGTTAGCAACCCAATGCGTAACCCACTATGTTACCAGTGTTCCTAAAACAGTGTTTCTGAAAGTGATTTTTATTTTGCACACCACCATCACATTTTTAAGGTCTATATTATTATTTGCTTAAATATTTTCTTGAAATGAACACACATTTAAATCTCAACCTCTTCCTAAACTTTCATATCCTTTACAGTGAATTGAAGAGACATTTTCCCTTATTATTATAAAATATATATCACAATTGTTGTTGTTGTTGTTGCTAAGTGCCATAGAATCAGTTCTGACTCATAGTGACCCTGCATAGGGTTTCCAAGGAGCAGCTGATGAGCTTGAACTGCTGACTTGTGCGTTCAGACTGGCTTTGCAGTCCAGCACATTAACCCACAGCACCACACCATTAGCACTTAAGATGCTTATACTCTATCACCTAAAATCCCACCATACTTTGTGCTCAGAGTTATATCTGACACCACCCAAAGCACTCACCATGAATGACCTAAGTTTTTATATCTTGTTTGCAGAAGGGAACAACCTCCAGTCTGTTCAAGAAAACATATAGCACATATACTGGCACTCCACATGTCATCCTGGGTGATAGCGAGAGCCACATTCTACCTAGACCTGATGCTGCCAAGGGTAGAACCCCAACTTCATGCCCCTGACATAACAGTGGAGGCTCCCCTTCTGCCACCAAGGAATGGGCTCAGCTACAGAGCTAGTGTTTTCCACTTGAACAGCCTGTTCAGCCTCGCTTTAGGTCAGCACTCTGATGTGATCATGTGTTGCCACAATAAGCCAAATCTCTTGCCACACGGTGAAGATAGCTTCTCTACAGAGTCCAGCATCCTCATAGAGCTGGACTAGGAATTCTACACAGGGATTCTAACGTAAAAGATGTCTGTGTCTTCTCCATTCTCCCTCACCACTACCTCTTGCATCCCCTGCCTGCATCCATAATTTCCCCATCACTACACCAATCCATACTTGAAGCCTTCCCAGTGAAAGATCAAAGCATGCAAGGAGGGTCTGTGTGAGAGACAGTCTGGTAAAGGCCATTATTACTGCTACTTGGTGTTGGGGGTGAAGAGTAGAGACTGTAGGTTCTCTGCACAATCATCCTCTCTACCCAAAAGCTGATGGTATCTCCTATCTGCAGGCTTCAGAAGGACCTAGACGTCAGCACCACTCATCTGTTACAGCCAAATGTTGGAGGCTTCCTCTGCAGGCAGGTGGGCTGGAAGATTTGGCCTTTCTATTATAGAATCTAAATTAGGCTGCTTCTTTAATTTAGCATATTCTCCTTAGGAAGTCTCAGGGTGGTGCAAACAGTTAATATGCTCTGTCGCTAACTTAATATGCCTCTGTCTACTTAGAGGCACCTTGGAAGAAAAGCCTGGCAAGTTACTTCCAAAAAATACCAGGCATTGAAAACTCTACGGGGCACAGTTCTAGTCTGACACACATGGATCTCCATGAGTCAGAGGTGACTCAGTGGCAATAGGCTTTTTCTCCCTAAGCAGAGTTATCAAGTTATCTTGAAAGAATAAGAAGATTATTATCAGAATATATTTTTACTACAGCCCTCTTAGATTCCTCTGAGAGCTACATCCCTGAGATTCCAAAAACATTAGAAAATGTGACCAGACCCACCAGGATCCTCTAAATAAGAAGTATCTTGAGTTACTCAATGCTTTTTGAGTCATGATTATGGAAATCAAGTTTAAAGGAATTTACAGGGAGGAAAGACAATAAGATCAGAGTGGTATACATGGGCAGTTAAGTCCATTTCAAGAAAAAAGTCAATAAACTATTGTTTCAGTTCTACCAGCACTTAGGCTTTATGCTTTCCCAGAATTGTGTATTGTATGGTTTCATTCTTTTTAGTAAAAATAGTCATTTAAAACTTTTTTTTTTTTAATGCAAAGAACAGATTTCAATCTTACCTCATTACTACCTAAATTGTAAATATTTGTAAAATACCCCATCTAGGCAGTGCTGAACATGATTTTAACTGGAAGAGCAAGTCCAAATGTTTTCAATGGCTGTCAGAATGGAAGTTCTCAAGAAGTCTTACATGGAGTCCTGGCCCGCAGCGAGGTTGGCTACTTGCGCTGGGGTAAGGATACCTCGGAAGGGGACAGGCTCTCCCAGGTAAGCATATTCTGGTTGCAATCAACACAGCTAGAATGTCAACCTGGGGGCATTTTTTATAGTCTTTATGTTGTTGTTGTTAAGTGCCGTCGAGTCGATTCTGAACCATAGTGACCCTGTATAGGGTTTCCCGAGGAGCAGCTGGTGAGCTTGAACCACTGATCTTGCAGTTCAAACAGCTTTGCAGTCTGACTCATTAACCCACAGCACCACACTAGGGCTCCATAGTCTCTATGTTAAAGAGGAAAAAGTGTGGCGGCATCATCATCTGAACTCTTACTTCATAAGGAAGAAAGATCAAATTCCACATAGCCCAAGGCCTGTTCCTATGGGGCTGAGGTCAGACATGCCTTCAGTGTTCAATTATCCTTCCTCCAGCACAGAACTCAGATACCATCCTTCCCACACAGAACCATACTCCCAGTTCCGGGATTTATGAGGGATGTTAGCAGGTTACAATGGAGGATCAGAAATGATCAGGGTACAGTTCTTCGCATATGGAGAGTCCTCAGCCATGCCCACAGGCAATGCCACAAAACTGTTTAAGGGCTGCTGCTGAATTCCCAGAGGGCACTCCATAGGCTATAAGCCTCAGCCTGAAGGCACTTGGGTCAGCAAAACTAGCTTCTCCAATTAAGTGCCTATGGGCACCCCACAGCACCATTTAGCCTCCTCTCTGTAGGCACTCAACTTGACTCTCTGTGCGGGTCAGGAAGCCCACAGCACTGTCTGGTGCTCTGGCTCTTAGTTCTACTTCTGCTGCTGCTCCTCTATCACTTCTTTGGTGTTACAGTTTTCTGTACCTGGATCAAGGCATTTCAAAGTGCACGGATCTGAAGATTCAAAGGACACACTCCACTGCTTGCTCGTCTTCCTTGATGGTAATGAGCTCCCCTCCCTCCTCCTTTTGGTGATGATTATGTGCTGTGGAGTCAGTTCCAACTTGTTTCTGTGGCTATCAATCTTTACAGGAGCAGAAAGCATCATATTTCTCCCTTGGAGTGGCTGGTAGATTCAAACTGCTGACCTGGAAGTTAGTAGACCAATTTGTAATCCAGAACTTCTTTCTTCTGCTTGTAAAATGGCTCATTTTATACCACACTAGAATTCCTAGTTTTAAAATCACAATAAGCCCTGTTAACAATCACTCACAATTGATTCATAGAATCCTACAAGTAGCTTCACTCACTGTCTCTTACACAGGACCATCAGGAAAAGTAATTTGTTGGGATTATAGAGACTATGGCTAGAGTTAGTAGTAGTGTTAGATGTGGTTGAGTCAGTTTCAACTCATAGTGACCAGAAAAACCATAGCACAGTAGAACGGAGCACTGCTTGCTCCTGTACCAGCTTCACAATCGTTACGTTTGAGTTCATTGTTGCTGCCACTTTGCCAGTCCATCACGTTGGGGGTCTTCCTCTTTTTTGCTGAAGCTCCACTTTTCCAATCATTGTGTACTTCTCAAGGGACTAGCCAGTTTTGCCAACATATCCAAAGTATGAGAGACAAAGTCATGCCATCCTGGTTCTTAACGAGCATTCTGGCTGCACTTTTATCCATAACCAGATTTGTTTGTTTTTCAGGCAGTCCATGGTACTTTTAATATTCTTTGTCAACACCAAAATTCAACTGCATTGATTCTTCAAAGGTCTTCTTATTCATTGTCTTATGTTCATATGTATATGAAGCAATTGAAAATACCATGGCTTGAACCAAGCACCTTAGTCCTCAAACGGACATTCTTTGCTCTCTAACACTTTAAAGAGGTCT
Organism: Chrysochloris asiatica; assembly: GCF_000296735.1. Classification (NCBI taxonomy): domain Eukaryota; kingdom Metazoa; phylum Chordata; class Mammalia; order Afrosoricida; family Chrysochloridae; genus Chrysochloris; species Chrysochloris asiatica. The sequence goes on from NW_006408631.1 coordinate 10,550,672, forward strand.
TTGCAGCAGATTTGCCTAATGTAACACATCTTTGCATTTCTTGTTGGCCATTTCCATCAAGATTGATTATGGATCCAAGCAAAATGAAGTCTTTAAAATCTTCAATCATGATGCTATTCATTGATCAGATATGAGGATTTTCATTTTCTTTATATTGAGATGCAATCCATATTGAAGACTATAGCTCTGATCTTCATCATTAAGTATTTCAACTTCTCTTTACTTTCAGCAAACAGGGTTATGTCATCTGTTAATGGTTCTTCCTTCAATCCTGATGTTATGTTCCTCTTCATATAATTCAGCTACTAGGATTATTTGCTCAGCATCCATGTAGACTGAATAAGTATAGTGAAATGATATAACCTTGGTGCAAATCTTTCTTGATTTAAAACCATTCAGTGTCCCCTTGTTCTGTTCGAACAACTGCCCCTTGGTCTAGGTACAGGTTCCTTTGAAATGTTATCCATAACTTGTCATGATCCATATAGTCAAATGTCTCTCATAGTCAACAAAGCACAAGCAAACATCTTTCTGGCATTCTCTGCTTTTAGCCAAGATCCATCTGGCATCAACAATGATAACCCTAGTTTCACATCCTCTTCTGAATCGGGCTTGAATTTCCGACAGTTCCTTGTCAGTACTGTTGTAACAGCTTTTGAATTATAGACAGTAGAATTTTACTTGCATGTGAAAAAAAATTATATTGTCCAATGATATCTGTATTCCATGGGGTCACCTCCCTTTGGAATGGGCACAAATATGGAACTCTTTATAGCTGTCTTCAAAATTTCTTGGTATAAATGAGTGATAACTTCCACTGCTGAGTTAGTTTGTTGAAAGATTTCTATTTGTATTCTGCCAATTCCTGGATCCTTGCTTTTCACCAGTACCTTCAGTGCTGCTTGGCCTTCTTCAGTATCATTGGCTCTTGATCATATTCTACCTCTTAAAATGGTTGAATATTGACCATTTCTTTTAGGTACAATGATTATATATATTCCATCTTCTTCCAGTGCTTTCTGCATCATTCAGTATTTTGCCCATAGAATTCTTCAGTATTGCAAGCCAAGGCTTGAATTTTTTCCTTCAGTTCTTTCAGCTTGAGAAGTACTTAGAATGTTCTTCCCTTTTGGTTTTCTAACTCCAGATCTATGCACATTTCATTATAATACTTAACTTTGTCTTCTCAAGCTACCCTTTGAAATTTTATGTTCAGTTATTTTACTTCATAATTTTTTCCCAGTCCCGTTAGCTTCTCTACACTCCAGAGCAAGTTGCAGAGTCTCTTCTGACATCCACCTTAGATTTTTCTTTTTTTCCTATCTTTAATGACCTTTTGCTTTCTTTATATATGATAATCTTGCTGTTATCTCACAACTTTTCTGGTATTCCATCATTAGTGTCAAATGCATCAAATATCTTCTTGAGATGGTCTCTAAATTCCAGTGGGATATACTAGAGGTCATATTTTGAATCTCGTAGACTTGTTTTAATTTTCTTCAGTAATCGATAGTGTGTTCCACAGTCAGCCCCAGGCCTTGTTTTGGCTCGTGATAATGTGCTTCTCCATCATCTCTTCCCACAGATATAGTCAGTTGGATACCTGTGTATTCCATCTGGTCAGATCCAGGTGTACAGCCACCTTTTATGTTGTTGAAAAAGGTATTTACAATGAATAAGTCATTGGGCTTACAAAATTCTATGCTGTCATTTCCTGCATCATTTCTATCCCCAAAGCCATATTTTCCAACTACTGATCCTTCTTCATTGTTTCCATTTTTCACTTTCTAATCACCAGTAATTACCAATGCATCTTGATTGCATGTTTGATCAATTTCAGACTAAATAAGTTGGTTGTTGTTGTTAAGTGCCATCAAATCTGTTCTGACTCATAGTGATAATGTATGGAGTTTTTAAGGAGCAGCTAGTGGGTTTGAGCTGCCGACTTTGTGGTTCACAGTGCCACTTCAGGAGTCCTAAATAAGTTAGTAGAATTCTTCAGTTTCATCACCTTTAGTTTTAGTGGCTGATGCATAAATTTGAATAAAAGTGGTATTAACTGGTCTTCCTTGTAGGTATATGGATATTATCCTATCACAGACAGCACTGTACTTCAAGACAGATCTTGAACTGTTCTTTTTGATGATGAATGTGACATCATTCCTCTTGAATTTGTAATTCCTGGCATAGTAAACCATATGACTGCCTGACTCAGAATGACCAATACCAGTCCATTTCAGCTCACAAATTCCTAGCATATTGATCTTTGTATGTTCCATTTCATTTTTGACAACTTTCAATTTTCCTAGATTCATACTTTACACGTTCCACATTCTAATTATTAATGATGTTTGTAGTTGTTTATTTGAGTCGTGGCACATCAGTAAATGAAGTTCCCAAAAACTTAACGCCATCCATGTCAGCTCTGCTTTGAGGACGAAGCTCTTCCTCTATCATATTTTGAGTGTATTCCAACCTGAGGGGCTCATCTTCTGTCACTATAGCTGATAGTATTCTGCTGCTATACATAGCATTTTCAATGACTAACCATTCAGAAGTGATCTTTCTCTCCTTCCCCAGATCTGTCTCAGTCTGGAAGTTCTGCTGAAACCTGTCTACCCTGGGCGACCCTGCTGGTATTTAAAATACTGCTGGCATGGCTGCCAGCAACACAGCAACACACTAGCAACTATAGTATAACAAACTGACAGACAAGTGGTAGATGGCTAGAAGAGACATATGCACCCCTTAAGATAATTCAAAGATGAAATATTTTTCCTTTACTTCCTACTCCCTGCTGTTTCCTATCTACCACACATACATACACAGAGAGAGACTTCAAGAATATAGATGGAAAAATCTGAGTCTGCTAGCCTTATGTTTTATTTTATTTATTTTCATGTATACAAAATATAGATAAGTCATACACAGACCATTTACAAAAACAACAACAACCAGTATTTGAAATATACAGATAATGGAGAGTGCTCTTTCAGCCCCACCAGGATACAGGCCCCCAGCCCAGAAATAAATACTGCCCTCCTAATCCTTTCTTTACACAAATAAATGTATACATTCTACACAAGACTCAAAGCTTGAATTTTTTTATTTTTTACTGTGCTGAAAGAAAGGTAACTCCACTTAAGAAGCTCCTCACAAAATACTTTCTAGCTCAGAGAATTTACAACCTCTGACAACCAAAAAGTAAAACATGCTGTTGAAAAGCACACCAAGAGAATTCAGTAGGATGTGATTTTGCAAAAAGAAACATGGGAGTGAGAAAGCAAATATACCCACTCAGAACCGCAAAGCAAGGGTGCCTCAGTGATGTTTCCACAAACACTTTTCTCCTAAAGCTCAAGCAAGGCAAGGCAAATGCTATGAAAAGCAACCCTTCTCTGGTGCATCCTTGTAACCAGTTGGGATATAATTCAGGTCTCACCATCGCACTATTAAAGCCACTGTGTCAATCCAGCTAGTAGAGGTCTTTCTTGTTTGTTGTTGTTGTTGACTCTCTATCTTACCAAGTTTGCTGACTCTCTATTTCATCTTACTTTCCCTAACACAATGCATCATTTAATTTCTTGATTGCTGCTTTCATTAGTGTTGATGGTTGATTTGAGCAAAGTGAAGTCTTTGACAACTTAAATCAGTTCTCCATTTATTTGGATGTTGTTTCTTGGTCCAGTGGTGCGGATTTTTGTCTTCTTTACATTGAGGTGCAACCCATACCAAAGGGATTAGTCCCTTTTAATAATATGTCCAAAGTACATGAGATGAAGTCTCACCATCCTATTTGCTAAGGAGCATTCTGACTTGTATTTCTTCCAAGATAGATTTGTTTCTTCTTCTGGCAGTCCATGGTAATTCCAATATTCTTTGCCAACACCATAATTCAAATGCATCAATTATTCTACAGTCTTCTTTATTCACTGTCCAGCTTTCACATGCATATGGAGTGATTTTATA
>NW_006408631.1:10554740-10579669 GCF_000296735.1 Chrysochloris asiatica
ATTCCACTTGTGTAGAGCTTGATTTTTAAAATAATCCGTAACCTTTATTTTCAGACTCATATTCAGTAAAATTGACTTATCTTTTAGAAAAGTCCCATGAGTTTTGACAATTGTGTAGTCATGTACCATCACCATAATCAAGATACAGTTCCAGTAACCCCACCCTTCCCTAATCCCCACAGATCCTCTCTCTTCATCAAATACTCCCCCTTCCCCTGACAACTGCAGACCAGTTTTGCCATTCCAGAATGTCATATAAATGAGTCATACCATGGGGCTTCATAAAGTTCAAGGAAAATTCCATTATCTTTTTTTTATTATTATTTTTATTGTGAATTGAGTGAAAGTTTACAGGGCAGATCATCAGTTTTACATTCAACAAATCATGCACCTTGTTTCATTACAATGATTATAATCCCCTCCATGCACCATCAGATAACACTATTTCTCTCTATTCACTTTTGCTCTTTTTTTTTTAACACTCAGGCATATATAATAATTTATACCACCAAAGGACACATTCTGCAAGTCTGCCTCCTGGCTACCAACTCTTAGTCCCTCTCTTCCCATGAATCTAGAGTCCTCAGCAGCTCCCTCTTTCCATGTCCCCATCTCTGCCCCCATATCTGGCATTGCTGCTTCTCTGGACAAGTTCTTGCATTCCGTTTGTGCTCTTCTCCCTTGATGATCCTAGGGGTCCTTTGTTTCTGGACTGTAAGATTAACTACTTCCTCATTTTTGTTAGAAAACATGTACCTTTACAATTGTGACAGTCATGGTAACTATTACTATTGAATCATAAGAATCTTATCCCCATCTCTTTTAACTATACCCATCTATACAAAATGACAACTATTCAGTGGGGCCTCATTCTTCCCCCACACACTCTTCGTAAACTCCCTCTTGAAACCTTTAAGCCAGTTACTTCATGACTTTATTGCCCCCTCATTTTAGGTGGTGGCTGTGTGCCATGGAGTCTGTTCCAACTCATAGCGACCTCTACAGTATTTCCCAGGCTGTAAATCTTTACGGAAGCAGAACGTCTCATCTTTCTACCACAGAACAGCTAACTGGTAGTTTCAAACTGTTGACCTTGTGGTTCGCAGCCCGATTTTTATGTAGCCAGTATCTAAGTTGCCCATCCTTGTCTGCCCTGTGTACAGAGGGAATAGCATCAATACTTGATGTGAAGACTCCTTCCCTCTCTGTTGGTATTTAAAGTTACAGAGTGCTCCTTGGAGGCCAGGATAGCCAAACTTTGTCTTATATATATACTTCGGATATATTGTCAGGAGGGACCAGTCACTGTAGAAGGATATCTTGTTTGGTAAGGTGGAGGGTCAGAGAAAAAGAGGAAGACCCCCAGCAAGATGGATTGGCAAAGTGGCAGCATCAATGGGCTCAAGTGTGGAAATGATAGTGAATGTTTTGTTCTGCTGTGCATAGGGTTGCTAGGAGTCAGTACCAACTCGAAGGCATCTAACAACAACAAAAACAACGTCCATGAATATAGGTCAAGTTCATCAAACTGCAGCAATTTACCCTCGTTTCCTTTATCAAAAATTGCTTTTTCTAAAAAAAAAAATCTTCTAGATAAAAATCAACTAGAGTTGAGTTCTGATTATCAAGCCATCGAGGCTAGGTCAAATGGGTGCTCTCTGCAAGTTTGGGTGTGTGGGTGTTCTTGTTCATCTCCCCTCACTTCATATCAGCAGTTTCATTCTGTTTTGATTCCACATTTTCCACGAATGTTTTGAAGCCTCCTTATATAAGACAATAACAAAGAATAACATTACCATGCTTTATTCAGCCACGTTCATTCAACATCTACTCATTTAAAGCTCTTTGTCTAAATACAGAAGAGTCACATGGTGGCCAGTACATACCTACAACATTGCCATAGGGGGAACAGAGGTAATAATGCTGGCTGTGCATTGAAATCACCTGGAGAATTTTTGAAAACATTGATGTCTGGATCATCCCCCAGAGCAACGTTGGTTTCACAGGTACACGACCTGTGCAGCTGCACACAGCCCAGCCCAATATTTGAAAGGTTCTGTGCTTGATTTTATGCTCTACCTGCCACCATTTTGCAATTATTAATACATTTCCAAACAATGGACCCTGCTATTCCATTTTGCACTGGACATCACTGATCATGTAGCTGATCCTAACATAGATAAATGGTCTGGGCTATGCCTGGACATCAATTTTTTTAAAAAGCCCCCAAGTGATCTTTAAGTGCATCCAGGATTGGAAACCTCTCTTCTAGAGGAGAGTGTCTCAATAGTGTCACTGCTAACATTGTTGTTGTTGTTGTTGTTAAGTACCGTGGAGTCAGTTCCTACTCATAGTGACCTTGTACAGGGTTTCTGAGGCTGCAAATCTTTACGGGAGCAGAAAGCCTCATCTTTCTCCCGCGGAACAGCTGATAGTTTCAAACTGCTGACCGTGAGATCAGCAGTCTGATTTGTAACCACTACACTACCTAACAATGGGGCTAGATAATTCCTTTTTATTTGGTGGGGGGAGTGGGAGCTGTTCTGTATTTGAAGGATGTTTCCCACATCCCTGGCTTCTACTCACTAGATGTAAGCAGCATCAAGCCCCCACCTCCACCCCTGTGGTGGTAACCAAAAACGTATCCAGAATTTGTCCTGGGATTTGGGAGCAAGGGAACGGCAAACTCACCACTAGTTAAGAATACTGCTTGAAAGAAAGGAACAAAGAAAATCTCTTTGGGCTTAGCTGACGAAACAAATCCATGATCCATAGAATTGAGAAAGTACCTATTTCAACTGAGTTTGGAAGTGTGTTATTTTAATCACCATCAGAAAGGTTGACAGTTTTCTGTACCTTTTTAGCCTTTGCAAGACTTTGGGAACATATTTTAGACTTTATCTTAAGTTAAAATTAAACAGATGTTTGCTAAAAAAACAAAACAAAAAACCTACTAAGTTATTCTGGAAAAAAAAAGATTTGTGCCAGAGAATATGCTATCCCACCCCTCCCCAAAAAGCACCATTAAGGCAACAATTTGCAGGGATCCTGGTCCACCATTTCCTCTGGATCATATTTCTTTCTAGTCAGCTCAAGCCAATAGAGTCGCTAAATCATGCTCTAAGGAAAATTACCTGCAGAGCCTAAAATATCTTCCAATAATAAAGTGGATATTTACTGGGACCTTAAGTCAGTCAAGAGGCCATGGCATAAGATAAAAAATAAGAGCTTTCCTGTTCGGATGAAAGTAAAATGACAAGAAACAACAGGACCCCCACTCCAAATGCATGCTCCCAGATTGGAAGTAGGGCAGAGATGGAAATGCCCAGGTTAGCTTTAAAATCTACTTAGAAATCAAATCTACAATGCTTCAATCTTTTCAAAAAGTGACTAATGTGGCTTTTTATCCTTCCTTCTTGGACTCAGTGTTCTTTCCCCAGGAAGACGCCTATGAATCCTGCCCTCAGAGAAAATTGCCTGAAATTGTACACTAATGGCTTGAAACCCTGAGGATGTTTATTATGTTGTCTCTGTCATGCACTTGGAGTTTGGTTTCCGAACAAATGTATTAAAGAACAAATATAGGCTGGCAGTTAGTTCTCTTACTTCAACTGTTGAGATTTATGAATATGTTAGACTCATACATGTGTATACATTATATATATATATATATATATATATATATATATATATATATACACACACACACACACACACATATTATTATTGTTGTTGTTAAGTGTCATCGAGTTGGTTCTGACTCATAGTGACACTGTATAGAGCTTCTGAGGAATGGCTGGTAGGTTTGAAACTCTGACCTTGTGGTTCAAACCGACCTTGTGGTCAAGTGCTTATCTTACAGTATCATACCAGGATTCCTTTATATAAATAAATATATTTGTTGTTGTTAAGTGCCATCGAGTCAGTTCCGACCCATAGCAACCCTGTATAGGGTTTCTGAGGACCAGCTGGTGAGCTTGAACTGCCAACCTTGCAATTCAAACAGCTTTGCAGTCTGGTGCATTAACCCACAGCACCACAGATGTATATCTATATAAATATAGATAGACAGATGGATGGATAGATAGATAGATAGATAGATCATATATATATGGTGTGCATATATATGATATATAGCTTATATCATATGTATATATATGATTTTATCTGAAGGTACTTTTTAATTTCTATATCAGCTCATTATATTAGGAATAAAACAATCCATTGTTGTTAGCTGCTATCCAGTTTTGTCGTGAATCATGGAAACTCAGTCACAACTGAACAAAATGCTGCCTAGTCCTGCACCATCCCCAGAATCAATTGTAGACCAGACCTTTGTGATCGAGAGTTTTCGCTTGCTAATTATTTCAGAAGTAGATTACACAGGCCTTTCTTCCTAGTCTGTCTTACTCTGGAAGCCCCACTGAACTCTGTACAGAATCACATACAGCAGCATGCAATCTACCACTGACAGATGGATGGCAGCCACATGTGAGGTGTATTAGCTAGGAACCAAATCTGGGTCTCCCCCCTCCAGACCAAAACCCCACTGCCTTTGAGTTGATTTCAACTCGTAGTGAGCCTTATAGGGCAGAATAGGACTGTTCCAAAGGCTTCGGAGTCAACAAATCTTTACAGAAGCAGACGGACTCATCTTTCTCCTGCACAGCAGCCAGTAGGTTCAAATCACCAAACTTTCGGTTAGCAATCCAGCACTTAACCCACTGAGCTATCAGGGATCCATCTGCAGCATCACAGCAACACACAGGCCACTGTAGTATGGCAAACTGACAGGTGAGCGGTATCCATGTCTCCCAGAGAAGGAGAAAATTCTACCATGGGACGATCAATGCCCTCAAAGAAACCAATAATTCATATGTACTATTGGAATAGTATTGTACACACATGTCTAGATCATTACTGTCCCTGAAAGGTAACTAAAGAAGTATGTCACAAAGCTTATTTTGTCACTGTAGTGCTACTAGCCTCCATGCATCCAGCACTTCTATATGCCAGTCTATTTCATTGACTGCACATTCCCACTGGAAGTTATAATCAGCATTAATTTAAATCCAGTGTGTGTTGATTAGTTGTTCATTTTCAAGATGAGAAAAGTCAGACTGAAAGAGGTGTAGGAGCTGGCCTGAGGCCACCAGCTAGTAGCAAAGCAAGGGTTATGAACCCAGTATGAGCTACATTCAAAGCCCACACTCTGTCCACCACTGCCTGTCATTCTCATCTTTGCTTATTTTCTGATAAAGTGGTAAAAAGTGGCTCATGGCGAGGGTGAGGGCTATAAATCTAAAGAGCATATGTGTGAACTGATAATAAAAACCTCACAAAGGAAAGATTTCTGCTTAAAAAAAAAAAATATCAAGTGCTGTCTGACAGCTAGTTTCTGCTCTTGAGGTGAGAACCTTGCTCCACTGCTGCCTTGCCTTCCCTAAGTGATCCATTCTTAGTCTGTGATAAAGTTGCAGAGATTGCATAAACACACATCTCTCAGTCCCACTGTCACTGCCCAGCAGGTGAGATTAAAAAAAAAAAAAAAAAGATAGTGTTCTCATTAGATGACATGGCAAGCCCCACAAGAGCCCACCAGACTGACAGGCCCAGTGGGGCCCAGCCAGCTACCCACAAGATGAGGCACTATTTTGAAGCCTTCCTGTTACTTTTCTATTTGAAAGTACAGGTTTGAGTGTGAGGTTCCAATACCTAAGTGAGAACATCAAGCAGTTTGAGTCTAACACCATCTGGAAAGCCTTAGGAGGTTCACATTATCTTCACACCTGCCACTGAGAAGAAAAACCAACTCTGATTTTTAAAAGGGAGTGAAGCCATTTAGGTCTTGCTGGAATTACTCCCATGAGCAGTCCTGGCAGAGCACAACACCCTGCATCTCACACCCATTTCCCTCTTTACATTTTCCCTGTTAGGGTGAAATCCAACCATGAAAGTCACAAATGATGCTCCACCCCCTGTACTTTACCACCAATCACTGAGGTAGCGCCCTGCAGACATTAACTAATTTGTCTTTACAACATACCTGCAAACACCGCAAAAGAAGTTACATCAACTCTGTATTCCAGGCAGAAGAGATGCGAGTCAGACCATTAACAGTTATGCACGGGAGTTGTCACCAGGAATCAGGGAAGAAAGCACAACGTTTCCAACACCTTCCTCTCACTCAGATTACCACACTGCGGCCTTGGGACTTGCAATATCAAACTCATTATGCAAAGGCACATTCTAAGCACCATTTTTCTAGACAGCATAAAAAAAGAATTACATGGACTCACTTCTTGCCTGTTAGTGTTGAGAATTTGTCCACCCTTCTTGTCTTTAAATTTTTACATTGGCTTGAAACATACATTTCAAGAAAAGCTTGATTGCTGCATGTATACTGAAACCACTAGGCTTATTACACAAAGAATGAACTTAAGGAGAAAGGTATTTTATTTATAGCACCACTGTATCACAATTTAATTTCCTCTTTACCATGGCAACATGAGGCAACATGCACAAATTATGCATTGGTGGACTCTCACCAATAAAATATATTTAGAAGCCTGCTTTTTTGGGGGGTGGGGGGTGGGGATGGGGGTTAACTGTAAATTGGATCTACCCAAAAGCAATACATACGCTGAAAATAGAACATTCTAATCAAACTGATCGTGGTATGCTAAGAAAAGAAGGGGGTATAATATTTGGCTAGATGTCAGTTGGGAGGTGATTTGTTTCGTTTTCAAAGGACTCGTTTTAAACCAGAAATGTTCTCGGCTGTAATCTTACAGCTCACCTCTCTGCATTAATACCCAAAGTGCTACCACAGTCATGCGTGACATTTTCCTTCCGGCCAGAATTTCTCAAGGCAAACAAGATTCTATCTGCTGAAGATGAAATTTCCGTATGGTTACTTTGGGAGTTAGAAGTTGTTGTATGTATGGCTAATTCACATTTCTCCACTCGAACAAAATCTTGAGCAGCATTGAGTACAAGAAAACACACACACACACACACACACACAAACAGTGGCATAAAGTAAACATGTTACTGCTGTTTGGTGTAAAGTGCCATTGAGTCTGTTATAACTAATAGCACCCCTGAATAGGTTTTCCAAGGAGTAGCAGGTGGGTTTGAACCACTAACTTTGTGGTTAGCAATTCAATGCTTATCCTACAGCACCACACCAGGACTCCAAAGTAACCATAATGTGGTGTAAATACCCTGCAGAGTTAGTCTATCTGAGTGTCAGTCGAATTTTGTATGCGTTACAAAGATGTCATGAAATAGCATCCTGGGTATATATATTCTATTCCATCTCCTCAGTTACCATTTACAGGAGCTTTCATTGATTTAAAATTGACCAGAAGCTATACCATAGAACATACAGAATGGCATTTTAGCATAAACAGTCCTCAACCTTCTAGTGAGTTTATCAGTGTTTTCCAAATTTCAATTATTCCATGCCCTGCATATTACATTTGATTGCATACAAATTCAGTACAGGAACCAGCCAAGCATTCAAGGAAACCTATGTCACAAGAAAGGAGAAGAAAGAAAGTGCTTAGTTTATAACTAAAGAATGGTTCCTCTCTGTTTTAGCCTGTGGGTAGACATGCCCTATGGTTGACATGGGAGATACTCATCTGAGAAGATGAGCAATCCCTGCATCTGCCATGGACGTGTCCAGATTGGGGTGGTAAACTTGCATACTTGTTTAAACTCCCTTTTGAAGAAATGACTGAGGTCATGTCTTTTAAGCATCCTATTATAATCTCTCTGTGAAAGTTCAAGGTGAAAAGTTGAAGGCAAAAAGAACCTTTGATCCACCCACTCACCCAAAGGAAATACAAAGAAACTGAGATATTCTAATAGGACTATTTATGAGTCAACATGTCAAATTATCAGTCTTTAATACGTAGGAGTCCTGGTGTGGTAATGTAGGATAAGTACTCAACTGCAATGTCCCTTTGAACCACAAAGTTGGTGGTTCAAATCTATCAGCCACTTCTTGGAAACCCTATAGAGGGTTGCCATGAGTGGGAACCAACTAGACAGCACTTAACAACAACAAAAAAAAACATAAGCTTACTAAACACATGATAAAAACGTAAGCTTACTAAACACATGATAAAAACACATTTTTCAAAGCTGGGTTTCCCGTAAAACAGAATTTGTTCCCAAACACCCAGTACTATAGTGAAGACTGAAAAGAGAAGAAACTGAATGGCAATATTGGATCCTTTCACTGTAGAAAGGGATGGGAAAGCTGAGGAGTTGTTACATGCCAGGCATCACCAGAACAAAAATGATGGTCGTTTCCACCTAGCTCAGGTTTCTTTCTCTCTCTTTAAAAAAAGATATCATTTGTTTTTTTGTTGTTATTGAGAATATTCATAGCAGAATGTACACCAATTCTACCATTTCAATATGTACAATACAGTGGCACTGATTATATTATTTGAATTGTACAATCCATACCCTCCTCCTTTTCAGTTGTTCCTCCTCTATTAACAAAAACTCATTGCTCCTATGTAATCTTTTGAGTTACTGTTGTCAATTCGATCCCATGTAGATAGACCTTAAAAGAGCACAGTGTTCAAGGCAAACATTCTTTGCTAGTTACATTAAGTTACTGTTTGGTTAAAGAAGACTTCAGTGTATATTTTTGAATTAAGGTGTACAGATTATCTCAGGACAATATTTCAGGGGTTCATTTAGCCTCCATAGCTACAGCAAGTCTGCATTCCAAGAGAATTTGAAATTCTGTTCTGTATTTTCTCCATTTTTGACCAGAATTCTGCTATAAAATTGATCAAAATGTTCAGTAATAATAGTCAGGCACCATCTAGTTCTGGTCTCATGACAAAGACGGCAATGGTTCATGAAGGCAATTAGCCATATTCCTCCACCTATTCCTGATTCTTTTTGTTCCTCAGGTTTATCTCTTTTAGTGATAGTTGGTGGTGGTTATGTTCCATCAAGTGGGTTCCGAATCATAGCAACCCTGTATAGGGGTTCTGAGTGTATAAATCTTTATGAGAGTGGAAAACCTCATCTTTCTTCCTAAGAGTGACCGGTAGATTTGAACTGCTGATCTTGCAGTTAGCAGCCCGTAATCCACTACACTATCTCTTTTGTTGTTGTTCTTGTTGTTAAGTGCCACGGAGTTGGATCTGACCCATAGCAGCCCTGTATAGGGTTTCCAAGGAGTGACTGGTGAGTTTGAACCACCAACCTTACAGTTCAAACTGACCTTGTGGTCTAGGAGTGCTTATTCTGCAGCACCACACCGAACTCCTTATCTCTTTTGATGGTAGTTGTGTGTCATGGAGTCAGTTTGACTCATAGTGACCCATAGGATTTCCGAGGCTGTAAATCTTACCAGGAGCAGAAAACCTCATCTGTCTCCCATGGAACAGCTGGTAGTTTTGAACTGCTGACCTTGAGGTTAGCAGCCCGACTCATAACTACTATGCTACCAGAGCTCTTTTATCTCTTTTAATAGGAATACTTTTTTTTTCTAATTTTAATGAATTTTGATGGCAATCTTTCATAAAAGATGTGTTTTCCCTGCCTTTTGTTGTTGCTGTTGTTGTTGTTTAGTGCTGTCGAGTAAGTTCCGACCCATAGCGACCCTGTCTAGGGTTTCCGAGGAGCAGCTGGTGAGCTTGAACTGTCGACCTTGCAGTTCAAACGGCTTTGCAGTCTGGTGCATTAACCCACAGCGCCACACCCAGGACTCTTTTTTTTTTCTAATTTTAATGAATTTTGATGGCAATCTTTCATAAAAGATGTGTTCCCCTGCCTTTTAAGTGCCATTAAGTCGGTTCCAACTCATAGCAACACTATTTCCAAGGGGTAACTGGTGAGTTGGAAACACTGACCTTGCAGTTAGCAGTCCAGTGCTTATCTGACAGTGCCACATCAGGGCTCCTTAAGCAATGTTGTTGTTAAGTGTCATCAAGTCAGTTCCAACTCATAGGGATCCTGTATAGGGTTTCCACCTTAAACAATATAGTGCGTGTAATTTATAGAAATGCACCATAACATCATAACGCTTCAGTTGCTAATGAGATATACAGGACAACTATTCTTTCACTAAAAAGTCTCCTTGATGCTGCTTTTGTGAATCTAATGCTCAGCTCTGAGAATTTAAGGTGGAATTGACAGTTGCCTTGAAAGCAAAAAACAAAGCACAGATAACAAACTGGTTTAAAATGTAAGCTTAATACTATATATAATAATGAATAAACACACTGTGCTCTAAGTATAACTTCACAGTTAACCTATATATTAAATTGCAGATAGCTACATGGATGAATTTTATTTGTACATGTTCTCTGCATTTTCCAGAACCCTTTTTCTGTATTCTACATATTCTACATTTCTACCTTCTAAATAGTCTAAATGGAATCCTGATGTGGCACTGTAGGATAAGAACTGGACCACAAGATTGGTTTGCACTACAAGATCAGAAATTCAAACTCACCAGTTGCTCCTCAGAAATCCTATACAGGGTTGCTATGGGTCGGAATCGACTCGCCGGCACTTAACAACAAACAGTCTAAAATATCAAGGGTAAGGAATGCCCAACTCATGGGTTGTATAAGGCCCACAGAATTATTTGGTCTGGCCCTGCTGAGGTAACCACAATTCCAGCCATCACCTTGCTGTTGTTGCTATGTGCCGGCGAGTCGATTCCGACCCATAGCAGCCCTGTATAGTGTTTCTAAGGAGCAGCTGGTGAGCTTGAACCACTGACCTTACAGTTCAAATGACTTTGCAATCTGACACATTAGCCCACAGCGCCACACCAGGACTCCAACAATCATATTGTTGTTGTGAAGTGCCGTCGAGTCAGTTCTGATGTATAGCGACCCTGTATAGGGTTTCTAAGGAGCAGCTGGTGAGCTTGAACCGCTGACCTTGCAGTTCAAACTATCACATTAGGAGTGATTTAATTAAATGTTTGACCAAATATGTAGTGCTTTCAACTCAGTTCCAACCCATAGCAACCCTGTATAGGGTTTCCTAGGAGCAGCTGGTGAGCTTGAACTGCCAACCTGCAGTTCAAACCAGCTTTGCAGTCCAGCGCATTAACCCATAGCACCACACCAGGCTAATTTTTAAGTTGGTAATTTTATATGGCCCACAAATAATGTTATAAATTTTGGCAGAAAAAAAGTTTCCCCACCCCCGGACTCTATATGGTTACAGTTTTCAGAATTCTGACCACCTACTGAATAAAACATTGTTTGTATTGCAAATAGAATCAATGGCAAAGACAGACATTTTTATTCCACATCTCTATTTGGTGGTGGTGGTGTTAGGTGCTGTCGAGTCAGTTCGAATTCATACTGACTCTGTGCACAACAGAACTAAACTAAACTAAAGCCTGGTCTTGTGTTACTCTCACAATTGTTGATATGTTTGAGCCTTAAGTTTTATTTTAGCTTACCTATTTCTTCTCTATTCATTTTAAAGTCAAAATGAGGTGGATCCACTCTATTCATGAGGCCACACTAATTTTTTCCCCCACATATTAAAAGTAAAAGGTACAGCATAACCACCACCCCCACACTATTCATAATTGTAAATTCATTCATGATGAAGCATTAATTTTAAACCTGACTGCATGCACAGGGCCCTGCACAGCTACAAATGCAATCAGAAACCTCATAGCTACTTTTGATCATCTGCTGTGTCAGCCTCTGTCATAATGTATTTATGTGTGTGTATGTTTGTCTGTGTTCTCTTTACCCTTCTAGGTGGGCAGCATGCTGAAGACTCCCAAATTGCCTATTTGGTTGTGCAACATCAATGGAAATTATAGTGCCCTTTTTAGTACAAACATGCAGCTCTTATCAGACTGGAAAATGGAACGGCTCTTTGATCTGTACTTTTACAGCAGCCAGCCCTCACAGAAAAAGCCTGTGCATCTGACAATAGGTGAGCATTTCAGACACAGAGTGCTGTATTCTTTAATGTGCTCAAAGAGACACAGCTCTGGCTGCTGATGTTTAACAACTGTGTGCATATTCATGCTAGCTCTGCCAGAAAATGCTTAGTCTTAATTTCTGAAATGATGTTCATGGAGGAATCTCATGTGTCTAAGCCCAAGCATTGTAATGTGGGAATGCTAAATCTGCTTTAAATTGGAACTTGCTGTTGTTGTTATTAAGTGCCTTCGAGTCAATTCTGACCCATAGCAACCCTGTATAGGGTTTCCGAGGAGCAGCTGGTGAGCTTGAACCACCAACCTTGCAATTCAAATGGCTTTGAAGTCTGATGCATTAACCCACTGGGGGTTCCAAAAAACAACTTTTGGGTAAGAGAAAAATCAGAAGGTAAAACATCAGGTTTTAAAAAAGTCTTTCTCAAGGTCTAAGAAAACTATTAGAAAAACTATAGGGAGTAGGATATTCAATTGTCAATTTTAATTTAGAAACAAAACGTGAGATGGTCATCCTGTGATCAAAGTAACCAAATGATGGTGCATTTCTGTTCAAATCAGTTCAGAAACTATTTTGAGAGCCCTGGTGGCACTGGACTGCTCACCACAAGGTCGGAAGTTCAAACCCACAAATCACTATGCAGGAGAGAAATGAGGCTGTCTATCCCGATAAGGAGCTTGGTAGCATAGTGGTTATGATTTGGGCTGCTAACTTCAAGGTCAGCAGTTCGAAACTACCAGCGGTTCCACAGGAGAAAGATGAGGCGTTCTGCTCCCGTAAAGATTTACAGCCTCGGAAACCCTGTGCTATGAGTCTGAACCAACTCCACAGTCCTTAACAACAACAACAACATCCAGATTAAGATTTACAACCATGAAAATACTCTATAGGGTCACTAAGGGTCACAGAAACTTGATGGCAGTGGGTTGAGTTAGGTTTACTATGTGCTAGACACTGGGCTAGTCACTAAGACAACGATGACAGAAAAGGCGCCAAACCAAATCCCAAACCCACTGCGTTGAGTTGATGGTGACATATAACCTCCCTTGAAGACAGAGTAGAACTGCCCCATAGGGTTTCTAAGGTTGTAAATATATATAGAATCAGCCTGTCTCATCTTTCTCCTGTAGAGTTATGGGTTCAAACTACCTAACTTTACCCATTATGCCGCCCGGGCTTCTTGAAGATGCACAGTTGCAGCAAAATTTTAGAGGTTCCTTCCAGTCCCATGGGAAAGAAAACAACAAAACAGGTTATTCCCTTTCAATTGTAGCCATACAATTTTTACACTCATGATTAACCTTAAGGTAATTTTAACATGAACCCTTTGGACGACATAAAAGTGGTGAGATTAGGAGCTCATATTTGGTAGTTTTGAGTCAATTTATGGAGTCTCTTTCACATCAGATGCCTTGCATTTTGCATCATAGACTTGGCTAGTAACTTTTACTATTATTATATCTAAATTTGGAAATACATCTTAGCAACTGCTTTACCTGTGAAATTTAGTTATTTTCCTTTAATTATGGCAAATACATGCTAGTCTATTTAATTTAATGTGACAGTGACAATATGATCTTTAAAACATACTATTGTTTTTACCTCACCTCACTTCTTTAAGGAAAGCATCATTATTATTAACTTATATGCATCTAGTGCATTATGTTCTGGGAACAATACAGAAATCTTTACATATAGTGTTCCATTAAATTCTCCCAACAGTCATATGAGGTAGATACTATAATATATATATTTACAAATATGGTAACTGAGGGAACCAATTAAATAATTATTAAATGAATGAATGAGGCTTGCTCATGTTGAATACCTTCTTAAATGTCACACAATTTATTTGAGACAAACATAGGTCTTGGACCCAGATCTTGACTACCTCACTAGAATGCCTTTCCCTCCACTAAAAAAAAATAAAAATAAATGTACTCTAAGAAAATAATAAACAATGGTGTGATTTTCCTTTGTCTGTATTTGATGGCAACATTCCATGACTTATAACTGGCTCTATGTGTCACATCATGAGGCCATAAGTTCATTACACAACTTGTCAACATTCACATCCCACAATACACAGCAACCCAGTTACCACAGACTTATTTTGCAAGGAGTATTTCAACATACCCTCTACTGGAATCCCCTTGTGCATAACCATTTCTAGGAACACAGCTTGCTGAGTCAACTGCTGCCTACCCTTTTTCCTTATTATTGGCCTGACTTCTAGAATGGTATACATAGACTTGGAACTAAGTGGCAGGTATTCCTCCCTCAGATACTCACTCCCATCACTGGGAAAAGGAGCAACATGAAAATAAATATGGACCAGAACGACGGTTTTCTCCAGTGGAGATGACAATCAGAACAAAATGGAGAGAGGCCACTATCAACTGGAATGGGAGTGTCCCCTTTTTCTAAAGAAACCAGGATGTGCAAAGAGTCTGAAGCACCAGAACCATATGTTGGGATTCAAAAGCCTAACTTAGAGGGAGACCATTTCATTTCTACATTCCACAACCATTAGCCCCACCAAAAAATATCAACATCAGTGTGTTTTTTGTTTTTAATTGTGTTTTTTTTTTTATAGATTAAGCCATCTATAGTTGCTATAAGTATTATTTTAGGAGAAACATGGACCTTCATAATGTGTATAAATGTTCCAGCTCTGCATGGACTGATTCCTTTATTTTATTTTATTTTATTAGCTTTCTACTGTGAATTGAGTGATAGTTTACGTGGGGGAACATCAATTTTACACTCATTCTATTGTATTTCATTTTATTTCAATGATTGCAGTCCACTCCGTGCATCATCATTAAACAGTATTTGCTTCTATTCCCTTTTTTGTTTTGTTTTGTTTGGATGTACACAAAAACACTCAGGAATATATTATCATTTAAACAACCAAAGGGCACATTCTGTAAGCCTGCCTTCTGGTCACCAGCACACAGTCTTTCTCTTTCCATGTGTCTAAAATCTTCAGTTACTCTATCTCGCCATGTCCTCATCTCTGCCTCCATCTCTGGTGTCATTACTGCTTCTCTGGATAGAGTACCACATTCCTCTCATGCTCTTCTCCCTTGATGGTCCTAGGGTCCTATGTTCCTGGACTGTAAGATTAACTACTCCCCCCTTTTTGTTACAAAACCTTTACAGTTGTGACAGTCACAATTAGTCATGATAACAATTATTCACTATTGAATCATAAGAATCATATCCCCATATCTTTTCACCAGGCCCATCTAGACAAGTTTAAAATGATTCAGTGGGGAGTCTACCTTCCTCCACACACTCTGAAACTAAACTCCCTCTTGAAAATTTGTAATCCAGTCACTTCATGCTTTCATAGCTCCCCTATTTTAGGTAGCCAATGTCTAAGTTGTCCGTCCCTATCAACCCTGTGTACAGAGGGGATAAGACTGATCCTTGATGTGAAAATTCCTTCCTAGTCAGTTGGTATTTTGAGCTACTATATCCATAAGTATAGGACAAGTTCATCAAATTGTAGCCGTTTACACTTATTTCCTTTATCAAAATTTGTTTATCCTCCTCCAGTCTAGATCTGATCATCAAACCACTGAAGCTAGGTCAAATGGGCCTTCATTTTATTTTAAATGAATATTAATCTCTATGCTGTATTATTTCCAAATTATTCTTTTCTTGGTATCACTGTCCCCAAGGATTATGGTAGCAGGCTTCTAGCTTTCATTTTTTCATTTGAGGATGAAGTCATCAGTAATACATCATCAGATTTTTAGTTATGGCAAGGACTCAAGTTTTCTCAAAGACTTCCTGGTACAGAGTGCATTCCTTTCCAAGGATGCATTTCACATGCCCACATTTTAATTGTCATTAAAATAGTAAGTTGGCTTCTTTGGGGCTGAAATGGGGTTATTCATGGTAGGTTGTCATCTAAAGTACTTGATATGTGGGTTAAAGTAGTCAAAATGAGAAGTTAGAATGAGATAATATTTTATCATTGTTCAATGAGAAAACAATACTTTTTAGAATATAATTTTTTCCTGTCCTGTTAAACGCCTACTTTTTTTTTTTTTTTTCTGAAGAGACACAGGGTAGGCACATACTCTTTCTAAAAAAAGCACATGACAATAATCTAGACATTTTACCTACCCACCTCACTGGTCTACCAATTCACAGACTTTGCATTTTGTATCTCAAGACAAAGGTTAGTTTTCAAAGAACAGCTTTGCTGCACTCATTTTTAAAATTAATTTGTTAAATGTATTTTCAGTTGGCTCAAAAAATAAAAACTGTTTTGACTTAAGGAGGCTGAAGAAAATGAAACTTCAAGGTGAACAATAAATTATGTCAAAAAGAGAAACCCATTTGGCTCAGATGGCTGAGTACAGTATTTATGTAATTGGTCTCCACTTGTCTGCCAGTTTGTTGAACTGTGGTGGCTTGTGTGTTGCTGTGATTCTGGAAGCTATGCCATGGGTAATTTAAATACCAGCAGGAATACCCACAGGGGACAGGTTTCAGCTGAGCTTCCAGGTGAAGGCAGACTAGGAAGAAGGAGAGATGGACTGCTTCTGAAGCATTAGTCACTAAAAGCCTCATGAATAGCAGTGGAACACTGTCAGCACCAGAATATTGAATAATGAAACATGTTGAAGAGCACCAGAATATTGTCAGATATAGTGCCAGAAGATGATCCCCTCAGATTAGACGGGACTCAAAATAAGACTGGGGAAGAGCTGCTGCCTTAAGTAGAGTTGACTGTGATGACACAAATGGAATAAAGCCTTCAGAACTTCCATTTGCTAATAGGGCACATCTCAAAATGAAGAGAAACAGCTGTAAGCATCCATTAATATCCAGAACATGGAATGTACAAAGTATGAATCAAGTAAAATTGGAAATTGTCAAAAAGAAATGGAACATATGAACATAGATGTCCTAGGCATTATTAATGAGCTGAAATAGACAGACATTGGCCATTTTCAATCTGACAATTGCAGGGTTTAATATTCTGGGAATGATAAAATAGATGAGGAATGGCATCACATTCATCATCAAAAATGACATATCAAGATCTGTCTTGAAGTACAACACCATACACCTACAAGGAAGACCAGTTAATACCACTATTATTCAAATTTATGCACCAACCACTAAAGCCAGTTATGACAAAATTGAAGAATTCTATCAACTTCTTCAGTATGAAATTTATCAAATATGCAATCATGATGTATTGATAATTACTGACAATTAGAAAGCAAAGGTTGAAAACAAAGAAAAAGGATCAGTAGTTGGAAAATATGGCCTTAGTGATAGAAGCAATGCTGGAGATCGAATGATAGAATTTTGTAAAATCAACAGTTTCTTCATTGCAAATACATTTTTTTTGAAACAACATAAGTGACTATACACATGGATTCACCAGATGGATTACACAGAATCAAATTGGAATCAAATAGACTACAACTGTAGAAAGAGATGGTGGAAAAGCTCCATTTCATCAGCCAAAACAAGGCCAGGAGCAGACTGTTGAACAGACTATCTATTGCTCATATGCAAATTCAGGCTGAAGAGGAAGAAAATTAAAACAAGTCCACGAAAGCCAAACTATGACTTTGAACATAATCCACATGAATTCAGACATATCCCATCTGAAGAACAGATTTGATTCATTAGACACTAAAGAGAGAAGACCAGAAGAGTTGTGGGATAGCATCAAGAACGTCATACAGGAAGAGAGAAAAGAATCATCAAGACAATAAGAAAGCAGGAAAAGACCGAATTGGATGTCAGAAGAGACTATGAACCTTGCTATCCAGGATAGAGATGCTAAAGCAAATGGAAGAAATGAGGAGGCAAAAGAGCTGAATAGAAAATTTCAAAAGGCAGTTCAAGAAGACAAAGTAAAATACTACAATGACATGTGCAAAGACCTGCAGTTAGAAAACCAAAAGAGAAGAACATACTCAGCATTTCTCAATCTAAAGGAACTGGAGAAAAAACTCAAGCCTCAACTTGCAGTATTAAAGGCTTCCCTGATATAGCGCTGTGGGCTAATGCGTCAGACTGCAAAGTTGTTTGTACTGCGAAGTCGGTGGTTCAAGCTCATCAGGTGCTCCTTGGAAACCCTATACAGGGTTGCTATGGGTCAGAATCGACTTGACGGCACTGAATGACAACGATGACAATGATGGGTAAAATATTGAATGATGCAGAAAGCATCAAAAGAAGATGGAAGGAATACACAGAGTTGTACCATATGAGGTAGCATATGATCAAGAGCCAATGATACTGAAGTAAGAAATCCATGGTTCATTGAAGGCATTGGCAAAGAACTAGGCTCTTGAAATTGATGGAATATAAATTGAAATATTTCAACAAACTAATGTGGCACTGGAGGCACTCACTCATCTATGCCAAGAAATTTGGAGGACAACAACCTAGCCAACTGACTGGAAGAGATCCATTATTTGTGCCCATTGGAATGTGGAAATCATCAGGCAATATCACTGATATCACATGCAAGTAAAACTTTGCTAAAGATAATACAAAAATGGCTGTAAGCATACACTGCCAGAGAACTTCCCGCGGTTCAGGCTGGATCCAGAAGAGACGTGGAAAGAGGGATATCATTGTTGATGTCTGATGGATCTTCGCTGAAAGCAGAGAATAACAGAAAGATGTTTTCCTGTGCCTTATTGACTACACAAAGCCTTTTGAGTGTGTGGATCATGACAAGCTATGGAAAATATTGCAGAGAATGAGTATTCTGGAACACTTAATTGTGCCCATGAGAAACTTGTACATAGATCAAGAGCCAGTTGTTCAAACAGAACAAGGGAACATCGAATGGTTTAAAATTAGGAAAACTGTGTACCAGCGTTGTATTCTTTCACCGTAGTTATTCAATATGTATGCTGAGCAAATAGTTGAAGAAGCAGATTGAATGTAGAAAAATGAGGCATCAGGACTGGAGGAAGACTCATTAACAACCTATGATATGCAGATGATACAACCTTGCTTGCTGAAAGCAAAGAGGACTAAAAATACTTACTGATGAAGATCAAAGACCACAACCTTCAATATGGGTTGAATCCAATGTAAAGAAAACAAAAATCCTCACCATTGGACCAATAAGTAACATCAAGATAAATGGAGAAAAGATTGAAGTCATCAAAGACTTCTTTTTTTTTTTTTTTTTTGATCAATCATCAACTCTCATGGAATCAGCAGTCAAGAAATTAAACAATGTATTGAATTAGACAAATCTGCTGCACAAAAACTCTTTACAGTGTTGAAGAGCAAAGATGTCAGTTTGAGGACTAAGGTGCACCTGGCTCAAGTAATGGTATTTACAATAACCTCATATGCATATGAAATTTGGACAATGAATAAGGAAGACCATAGAAGAAATGATGCATTTGAGTTATCATGTTGGAGGAGAATGTTAATAGTACCATGGACTGCCAAAAGAACAAACCAATCTGTGTTGTAAGAAATACAGTCACAATGCTCCTTGGAAGCTAAGATGGCCAGACTTCATCTCTTATGCTTCAGCTATATATATTATCAGGTGGAACCAGTTCCAGGAGAAGGACATTATGTTTGGTAAAGCGGAAGTTCAGAAAAAAAGAGAAAGACCCCTGAAGAGATGGATTGGCACTGTAGCAGCAGCCATGGGTTCAAGCGTAGCAACGATTGTGGGGTTGGCATAGGAGCGGGTAGTGTTTCACTCTGTTGTGCATAGGTCACTATGAGTTGGTACTTTCTCAATGGCACCTAATAACAACAACAATATCATTGGTGTTTTTATTTTGGATTTTAAATACATTTGACAAATGAGTAGGCACCAGTAGACGTTGGTCTTATTTGGCCTTTGTCTCAGAAATAGTTGTGGTTTTCCTGAAGTGCTAGCCTTTTTTATTTGATGCACACTGAATTATATTTCTAACTAGATGTTTCTTTCTGAATTGTTTTCTGGCAAGCTTTGAGCCAAATTAGAAACCATAGCAAGTGCATCAGTGGGGAAGCACTCAACTGCAAGTAAGAGCTGCCATGTCTTAGAGAATAGATACATTCCTTTCAAACAATTGCCTACCTAGGGGTCTACAGCTCTAATAAATAAATTATGGTTCATCCTCTAGAACTAAGCACATGATACTTGATATTGGAACAAAATGAGAATTGTATAGAAGAAAGAGCAGGATTCCTGCTGGGTGAACTACCAGCAGTGTTTGCTCAGTAGAATGTTGGTCCTATAATAAAGTCATCCTTTAATTGGCCTCATTCTTGTATCAATTTCCTGTCTCTATCCTCATTTTTTCTTTGAATTTTAAATTTATTTATGATTTAGTTTATCTTGTCATATTTTATATGTCTTTTGTAATCTGCCTTAAATAATTCTTGGAAGATGTCCATAAGCAAAATAATAGAAAAAAATATTAAGCATATGTTTTATATATAAAGTTATAATGGTGTTATAAAGTGCCAACTCACAGTGACCCTATCTATATAGGGATGTCAAGAAGAGACCGACCTTGCAACTCAAACCAACCTTACAAACCAGTGCTTATTCTATAGCATTTTTATATTTTTATTTTATTTTATAAACAGATACACAGAAAGACTTAACCATTTTATTTTATGTAGTTTTTTTTTTTTTTTTTTTTTTTTAAGTGTAGACATGTTATTTAAAAGTAATTAACAATTTCTGGGCACCATCAGTTCATTTTTTAACTTTCTATGTTTTAAGAAAAGTAACTTAGTCTTTTCAGCTTCTCAAACACAAAACAGGAGAAGTTATGAAGATGAAAATGTTAGTTTTTCTAAATAGTTACCTAAACTGACAGGGCTGTTAGTAGGACTGGGCTTTAAGAAACTGGCAAACATTTCTTTTTCTCAAATATCTACTTGGACTGGTATGTACCTCAAAAAATGATATGTTCTTTGAAGATGAGTGAACCACTCTTTCACAATTATATTCACTAATGCCACTGACCATGGGGGACAAGACTGCAGGGCAGGCCAGCCTGAGATTCCCTTTATCTGTCAATGGGAAGAGAACTTTGAAGACCACCTGGGCTGTGTTGGCTTTGCCCCTCAAATGATATGCAACCTTGAGTCATACGTGTTGTTGTTAAATGCAATTGAATCAGTTCTGTGTTAGTTCCAACTCATAGCAGCCCTGCATGGATTTTCTGAGGAGCAGCTGGTGGGTTTGAACTGTTGACCTTGCAGTTAGCAGTACAGTGCTTATCTGAACATGGCTTTATCTACAAGGGAACCACACAAACTAGTGGATATAAGAATGGCCTTCCATTATCTTCTAATTCCTTTTTCCACAAACTTTTGAAGTTCCCCTCATATTTTGTTGATTGTTATAGTTACCTTGTAAGGCCTTACAGGCATGGCCATACGTGAGAAAAAAAAATTCTCAGGATGGTCCATCTTCAGGAATAAAGGGTCCAGGAGATTTCTAGATCAGACATAGATTATTGCTTCACATAGCAACAGGGGCTTATGTTTCTGGGGTATGTGAGCAGATGAATTTGGGGAGGAGAAAGAAACCCATTCTACTAGGAACTTTAAAAAAGAATACAACCAACATGGCAATAGGCACTGTCCAGGAAAAGATTGTTAATTCCACAATACTCAGTCAATGAGGAACCTGGGGAGCAACTTTCTCAAACTAAGGGATAAATTCTTTGCAAATCTGCCATGCAGCGTTTGCCTGTGTTCTCTGGGTTTGATGCCTGCTTTTGCGAAATCGAATAAAGAAAGCCTCATTCTGGCTAAAATGAGTACAGATTGGATTTCTGGAGTGTCTGTCCATAAGCACTCCTGATAACTCAATGGTAACCTAATAACAAAGAGGGACCGGGGCAGTATCCAGGGTATCATCGTTTCTCACACCATTCATTCATTCCTTCATTTAGTAACCACTTTTTTGAACATCTCCTATGTATGTGTGGCCTACAGGATAAAATACTGGACTACTAACACCACTTGTCTGCCAGTTTGTCATACTGTAGTGGCTTGTGAGTTGCTGTGATTCTGGAAACTATGACACAGGTATTTTAAATACCAGCAGTATCACCCATAGTGGACAGGTTTTAGATGAGCTTCCAGACAAAGACAGACCAGGAAGAAGGAGAGACGAACTACTTCCAAATACTTAGTCACTGAAAACCTAATGAGTACCAGAGAAACACTGTCATATATAGGGCCGGAAAATGAGCCCCTTAGGTTGGAAGGCACTCAAAAAGGAGGAAGAACTGCCTCCTCAAAGTAGAGTTGACCGTGAAGACGAGAATGGGGTAAAGCCCGTGGGAGAAAAGCCCAAAGGACCTTCATTTGCTAATGGGGCACAACTCAAAATGACAAGAAACAGCTGTAAACATCCATCAATAATTGGAACATGGAATGTACAAAGTATGAATCTAGGAAAATTGGAAATTGTCAAAAATTAAATGGAACACATAAACATCAATATCTTAGGCATTTGCAAGCTGAAATGGACTGGTATTGGCTATTTTGAATCTGACAACCACATGGTTTACTATGCCGGGAATGACAAATTGAAGTGGAATGGTTTTGTATTCATTGTCAATAAGAACATACTCAGATCAGTCATGAGGTACACAATGCTGTCTGTGATATGATAATATCCATGCACCTACAGGGAAAACCTGGTGTGGCACTGTGGGATTATGTATCAGATTGCAAAGTCGTTTGAACTGCAAGGTCGGTGGTTCAATCTCACCAGTTGCTCCTTGGAAACCGTATACAGGGTTGCTATGGGTCAGAATTGACTCGATGGCATTTAATAACAACAACAACAGGAAAGCCCAGTTGATACCACTATAATTCAAATTCATGCACCAATCACTAAAGCCAGTGAGGATGAAATAGAAGAATTCTACCAACTTCTTCTATCTGAAATTGATCAAACCATGCAATCAAGATGTATTGATCATTACTGGTGATTGGAATGCAAAGGTTGGAAGCAAAGAGGAAAGATCAGTAATTGGAAAAATTGGCTTTGGTGATAGAAATGATGCTAGAGATCACATGATAGAATTCTGCAAAATCAATTATTTGTTTATTGCAAATACCTACTTTAGGCACATAAGAGATGATTATACACACGGACCTCACTAGATGGAATACACAAAAATCAAACTGACTACATCTGTGGAGATGATGGAAAAGTTCCATATCATCAGTCAAAATAAGGCCAGGAGCAGATTAATTGCTCATATGAAAATTCAAACTGAAGCTGAAGAAAATGAAAACAAGTCCACGAGAGCCAAAATATGACCTTGAATATATATCACCTGAATTTAGAGACCATCTGAAGAACAGATTTGATACATTAAACACTGAAGATCAAAGACCAGAAGAGATGTGGGATGACATCAAGAACATCATACATGCAGCTCTGGAGTTTTGGGTGGCTTCAGAGACAGCCAGGTAAGAAAGGCTCCGTCTGGGAGGGATTGAAAACCCACAGAAGCTGCACTCACAGAACAACACCAGAGCTCTAGATCTACCATAAGGTCCAGGACGTCAGTTTCCCATAAGCACAAGTGAAAAAATCACTATATAAAGGAAAATACTGCAGGTTAGAAATCTCTGGAGACAGGACTCCCTATGCAGCCACCCAGCCCTTGCAGAGTTCAGAGGGCGGGGCTACAGCCAGACCGGCACAGGAAACCCATGCTAAAAGTGGTGCAGTGACATTTGCAAAAGGAGGTACAAGAGATTCTACATATTTTTTCCTCCTATTCCATGTCACACCTTTTTTGCCCAGCCTGGATGCCTTCAGGCGGGTGGGTGCGCACGCCCCCCCACCACAAAACAACAACAACAACAACAAAGTACAACCCTAAAATTAATTAGCACACAACCCTTACTCAGACCTATATAGCAAGAAAAAAGCAGGCACATCAGGCCTGACAAGACAAACCATAGAACAAGCTGTAAAACTCCAACATAAAAGAACACAACTATCTCAAGAATTAGGCTGCGCACACACAGGTACCTAACTGACCTTCAGAGACAAAAATAGTGGACAATCTTTGTCCCCTTAACTTCTCAATATCTACTTGTGCACGTCAACGGTGGGGACTAGAGGAGGGGCCTGAGCGAGCCGACACTCCAACCCACTGCTGGAGGCTTCTATGGTGCACACACAGTGCCTGTATAGCAAGGCAACTGGACAGTCGGCCACAGTTTTATTTTTGTTTTAAAGTGGTGGTTTTTGTCTCTGCTTTTATATTGCTTCTGCTTTCAGTCCTTTTGATCACACATTTGTACTAGAAGTGAGAGCTTTTTCTCCCTACATTATCCAAGAAGAGACAGCAATCATGACCATATAGCCAAGCTACAAGTATACCCCACAATAATCCACCATTGAAATAAGAGCCAATAGAGCTGCTTAGCATTACATGTGAAAAGGGAAGCCTATCTCCTAATCATATTCACCAGGAGACACCCAGTAAGCTTAATAACAGAACAACAAACATTCATATAAGCAATAAATAAAAAAACCCACATAACTACTGGAAATGACAAACAAAAGATCTCAAGCACAACAAACGATCTCAAAACATGTCCCAAAACAGAAAAGAGTAACTGAGACAAATTCGCTGGAGACAAAGGCTCACCAGAAGAGGAAGAGCAGGTTTGGGATTTGCTCAAGAAAGAATTCAGAAGAATGATATGGAAATAAATTCAAATGCTCCGAAAAGGGGTGAAGGAAAACAAGGAAGAAGTCAAAAAAGTACTACAAGAGTAATCAAACAAGATTGATAAAGCATTGGAAACAATTCAAAACCTGCAAAAGAGGTCCAGATGATTAATAATAAAATATCAGAAATGGACAATACACTGAAAGGGGAAAGGAGCATAATAGAAGAGATGGAAGCCAGAACTAGCAATCTGGAAGACAAATCTCTCAATACTGCTAAGCTAGAA
>NW_006408631.1:10582769-10583866 GCF_000296735.1 Chrysochloris asiatica
AGTGTAATCAATCACAAAAATAAGAAAAAGGAAAAGAAACACATGATCATATTGATTGCTGCAGAAAAGGCATTAGACAAAATCCAACATCCATTCCTGATAAAAACACTCAACAAAGTACGAATTGAAGGAGAATTCCTCAACATAATCAAGAGCATATATATACATATATATATATACAAAACCAATAGCCTACATCACTCTCAATGGAGAGAAACTGAAAGCCTTCCCTCTGCAAACAGGAACCAGACAAGGACGCCCTATGTCACCACTCCTTTTCAATATTGTTTTGGAAATATTAGCCAGAGCTATATGGCAAGATAGGGAAATTAAAGACATCAAAATTGGCAACGAGGAAGTAAAACTCCATTTGCAGACTATATGATCTTATACATAGAAACCCCCAAAGACTCAGTAAAAAAGCTACTAGACCTCATTGGAAGATTCAGCAAAGTAGCAGGGTATAAGATCAACATACAAAAATCAATTGGATTCCTCTATTATAGTAACAATGACAGCGCTGAAAAAGACATTAGGCAAGAAATACCATTTATAATAGCTGCCCAAAAGATGAAATATTTAGGAATAAATGTAACCAGAGAAACAAAGGACCTATACAAAGAGAATTACAAAACATTACTACAAGAAACCAAAAGAGACTTACAAAAGTGGAAGAATATACCATGTTCCTGGATAGGAAGACACAATATTGTGAAAATGTCAATACTACGCAAAGCAATTTACACATATAATGCAAATGCAATCCCAATCCAGATTCCAGCAACATTCTTCAAAGAGAAGGAAAAGCCAATTACAAACTTTATATGGAAAGGAAGGAGACCCAGGATAAGCAAAGCACTGCTCAAGAAGAATAAGGTTGGAAGCCTCTCACTCTCCAATTTCAAAATCTACTACATGGCTACGGTGGTCAAAACAGCTTGGTACTGGTACAATGAAAGATATATTGATCAATGGAACAGAATTGAGAATCCAGAAATTAACCCATGCACATACAGCCAACTGATTTTTGACAAAGTGCCTAGATATGTTACATGGGGAGGAGATAGTCTGTTTAACAGATGGTGCTGGCAGAACTG
>NW_006408631.1:10584341-10585770 GCF_000296735.1 Chrysochloris asiatica
TATATATGTTTCACTGGTTTTCCTTCTCTAGAAAACCTAGCCTAAAACAGTAACATGAGGACCTTGATGGAATTGTCTAAGAAGAGTTTGAAACAAGCAGAAA
Source organism: Chrysochloris asiatica (assembly GCF_000296735.1). Classification (NCBI taxonomy): domain Eukaryota; kingdom Metazoa; phylum Chordata; class Mammalia; order Afrosoricida; family Chrysochloridae; genus Chrysochloris; species Chrysochloris asiatica. The sequence continues at coordinate 10,584,445 of NW_006408631.1, forward strand.
GCTGGACCTCAAACCAAGCCTTGAGAAAGTCCACCATCAGCAGCCCAGTAGGGAATGATGAGCCTAGAAAGGAAGCTAGGAAAGAATATCCAGAGAGATGAGAGGAAAACCAGAGTTGAGCTTTGTCTGAGAACAACCTGTGGGTTGTTGTTGTTAAGTGCCATTAAGTCACTTCCACCTCATAGTGATCCTGCCCTGTCTAGGGTTTCCGAGGAGTAGTTGGTGTGTTAGAACTGCCAACCTTTCTGTTACCGGTCCACTGCTTATTCTACAGCACTATACAAAGACTCCATTCTGTGTGTACTGGTAGGAATTTCCCCTGCAAATCATCTTGCAGAAATAAGAAGGTAGACTTTGGGTGAGGGGAAAAAGGATCTCTTCACCCCACCTTTACCTTCCTGAGCTGGTTGCCTTGTGAAGGCCCTGGATCAATAGTTGGGAAGCACAGTGTAAGTTATCAGAAGTCCAGAGGACTTTCAGAGGAGAGAGATGGCTAGAAGAGTTTAGATTTCCCAACATTGTATATCCATTGTTTTTAATTAAGATTTGTTCAACATTCCAGCCTGATATTCGATGTCCTTTGGGAAACTAAAAGAAGGGCCTGTTTCACAAGAGGAAACACAGTCTAGCACCTGAAAAAGTCAGGTTTGAGATGGAAAGGAAATTCCTGAGAAACCCACAGCAATAAAACAGATGACAACTAGTGAATGGGATATGGTGTGAGGGAAATAAGATGACACTTGCAGAAAAGTAAGAGCTACAGGAAAACGTAAATTAGAATCCAGGTAAGTGCAGAAAAGGCCAATCTCAAACGTGCAATTCCAGGAGAGTTTGGAACTTAAGTTAGGAGTTTAGCCCATTTCCACGAAATTTGGCATTTATACAAAAATATTTACCCTGATTTCATAAAAATATACTGTAAAAAAAACAAAACACTGTAAATATATTGAAGAAACATGTCTTGATATAAAGCAAAAAGTACTTTTAGTAGCAATCAGGTGATATCTTCAAATTAAAAGGTACTTAAATCAATAATTCTTTGTGTTAAAAATCAACCAGAGAGGATCCAGTATGAATTCTTTTCAGGATAACCAGATTAAATTTAACTCTATTGAATATATTCATATCCCACATCTTCCCATAAATGATTTGAGTTACTGGAAACTGACAAATCTTTCGAAGAACTTTGTGGTTTGTTTTGGTTTTTTCACTGATTGAATAAAGCAAATCAAAAACAACCTTCTCACTACTGTCCACAAGGTGGTGCTATGAGAGTAACTTTTTTCAATTTGTTTACCAGATATAATGATCAAGGTAAATGAAGGC
>NW_006408631.1:10586495-10598656 GCF_000296735.1 Chrysochloris asiatica
TTATTGTTGTTAACTGCCGTCTAGTTAAATTCTGACTGGTGAGCTTGAACCAGTGCATAGTATACAAATTAAATATTCTTTGCCAACACCATAATTCAAAGACATTGCTTCTTCTTTAGTTTTCCTTATTCATTGTCCAGCTTTTGCATGCACATGAAACCACTGAAAATACCAAGACTTGGATTCGGTGTACTTTAGTCCTCAAAGTGACATCTTTGCTTTTTAGCAACACTTTGAAAAGGTCTTTTGCAGCAGAATTACCCAATGCAATATATTGATTTCTTGACTGCTGCTTCCATGGGTGTTGATTGTAGATCCAAGTAAAATGAAATCCTTGAAAATTTCAATGTTTTCTCTATTTACTATAATGTTGCTTAACAGTCTAATGTGAGTATATTTTTTTGTTTGCTTACTTTATATTGAGATATAATCTATACTGAAGGCTGCAGTCTTTGATCTTTATCTTAAGTGCCTCAAGCCCTCTTTGGTTTCAGCATGCAAATTGTGCTATCTGCATAACGCAGGTTGTTAAAGAGTCTTCCTGCCATCCCCATGGGAAATCTCCAGTGAGAAGAGTTAGCATGTGCCTCATTTGCATGCAGTCTTCTAAGAGCAGGCACCCTCTCACCTGTGCGATTCCAATAGCTGACCAATGAGCTCATCTTTTCTTCTGTTCCCTTCCAATCCTTTATCCACAGCAATCAGAGTAATCTTTTCAAAATACAAGTCTGATCATACTATAGTGAGTCAAATGCACTTAGTAATTTTTATACATGTAGGACAAAATATCCAAATATTAACATGATCAAAAAGAGCCTACCTAATCTCATGCCATCCTTGGGTGGTGCCAATAGTTAGTGTGTTTGTCTGCTAACTGATTGGATATTTGAGTCTCCTCAGGTACAGGTTGGAAGAAAACCCAGGCAATCTCTTTCTGAACAATCAACCATTGAAACCCCAGTGGAGTTCAGTTCTACTCCATCGGATACAGGGAATCACTATGAGTTGGAAATTACTTGACAGCAACGGGTAACTAACTGGTAATGAATCATCTCATGTCAGACTCATCTCCCACCTCTTTCCATCTCCCCACCACGCTACACCCAAATTGAGTTCTTATCTTCTACTGGGGCTTTGCACAATGCTATAGTCTCCGCTTAACAATAATCTCCATCATTACCACCATGCTTCCTGATGTGGTTCCAAAGGACAATGCGCTGAATTACAAGGTTGGTTAGAACCACAAGGCTGGCCATTCAAACTCACCAGCTGCTCACCAAGCTCTCCTTCTATGAAAACCTATACAGCGTTGCTATGAGTCTGAACCTGAACCGACTTGGCAGCACTTAACAATATCCATCATGCTCATTCTTCAGATTTCCGCTAACAAAACTTCAGAGGGGCCTTCCCAGACCCATCTTCTACCTAAATTAAGTCTCCTAGCAAGTTCCTCTAAAACCATATTGATAGAATCCCCCAGCCACAAGCATAATAAAATAACTGCTTACCACGTTTTCTCTCTCCCTACCGGAACTTCCTCTCCCCCTACCAGCACGTCATCCCTAGTCAACCTATCACCTACCTCCACTAATTTCAACCCCGCCCTCCTCTTTGGCCAGTATAAAAATCCTTCCCCCAGTAATCCCTTTCTCTCTCTCTTTCCTTCAGACCATCAGTAAAGCTTTACATGCGGGTGTTTGTGTACCGGCTCATCCCATCTCACACATATACAGGGTCACTATGGGTCAGAACCAACTCGATGGCACTTAACAAACAACAGTGAGTCTCTCTTAATCGTTTATAGTTTTATATCACTCACCATGGTTTACAATTATATACTTGTGTACTTATTTGTTAAATGCCTAACTACCCATTAGAACAGCGTTTCTCAAACTTTTTAGATCCCCTTTACAACATACAATTTCTATGTTGTTGTAGTTGTTAAGTGCCACTGAGTCAGTTCCGACTCATAGTGGCCCTGTATAGGGTTTTCAAGGAGCAACTTGTGAATTTGAACTGCCGGCCTTGCAGTTCAAACCAGCTTTGCGCACCAGGACTGTTACTGTTAAAGTGCCATGGAGTTGGTTTGACTCATAGCGACCCTGTATACGGTTTCTGAGGCTGTAAATCTTTACGGAAGCAGAAAGCCTCATCTTTCTCCTGCAGAATCACTAGTAGTTTTGAACTGCTGACCTTGAGGTTAGCAACCTGACTCGTAACCACTGTGATACCAGAGCTCCTTACACCAGGACTAGTTATTCCTATGTTGTTGTTGTGTGTCGTGAAGTCAGTTCCGACTCATAGCGACCCTACACAGGATTTCCGAGGCTATAAATCTTTATGGGAGCAGAAAGCCTCATCTTTCTCCCTCGGAACAGCTGATAGTTTCAAACTGCTGACCTTGCAGTTTGCAGCCTGATTCATAACCACTACGCTACCAGAGCTCCTTAGTTATTCCTATAAGTCTGTTTAATGGTCAACTTAATGTAAAACAGCTGAATTCTCACATCTGCCTCTCCAGCTAATCTGTTGTGATATGCTGTTGAGGCTGAAATGTACAAAGAAAATTAGATCTGACACAGATACTTGTTTGGAAAAGGAAGAAACTATTTAATAGCCTTGTGACTGTTCTTTGATAGTACATCAAAACTCTGTAAGTGTGCTGGTTTTTGCTATAATGATCTCAAATACTATAAGGTAGCACTCTAATTCTTGCAAAATACGTATGTATAAGCAGTCATAATGTCGATGTTGTTAAGTGCTGTCAAGTCTGTTTTGACTCATAGCGACCCTGTATAGGGTTCCAAAGAGCAGCCGGTGAGTTTGAACCCCTGACCTTGCAGTTCAAACTGACCTTGCAGTCCAGCGCATTAACCCACAGTGCCACACCAGGACTCCGGTGGTGTTCTTTGGTGCCATTAAATTGATTCTGACTTACAGCGACCCTTTGCACAACAGAACAGAACACTGCCCAGTTCTGTGTCATTGTTGGATTGCTATTACGTTTCTTGAGTCCACTGTTGCTGCCACTGTGTCAATCTATCTCATTCCTCATTTTTTACTGGCCCTTCCCCAGGGACTGCTCTCTCCTGGTAACATGTTCAATGTTTGAGAGACAAGGTCTCATTATCCTTATTTATAAGGAGCATTCTGGCTATGCTTCTGCCAACACGGATTTGTTTGTTCTTCTGGCAGTCTAGGGCACTTTTAATATTCTTCTCCAATACCATAATATGAACTTGTAAATAGAAATAAGTGTGCCTGACTGTTAAAACTGTAAAGAAGTTTTGTAACAAAAAGAGGGAGTAATTAACCTTATAGTCCAGGAACAAAGGACCCTAGGACCATCAAGGGAGAAGAGCACGAGCAGAATGTGGGACCCTATCCAGAGAAGCAGCAACATCAGAAGTGGAGAAATAGAGCAGCTAAGGACTCTAGACTCAAGGAAAGAGAAAGGCTGTGTACTGGAAGCCAGGTACTGGTGGCTAGGAGGCAGTCCTTTGGTTGTTTAAATGATTATATATTCCTGAGTGTTTTTGTGTACATCCCCAAAGACAAAAACATAAAAAACAGAGGGAATAGAAGCAAATACTGTTGAATGATACTGCACGGAGGAGACTGTAATCATTGCAATGAAACGATGAATGTAAAACTGATGTTCTCCCATGTAAACTGTCACTCAGTTCACAATAAAAACTACAAAAAAAAGAAAGATAGAAAGAAGTCTGCCTTTGTGAGGATCTCTAATATTAATGTCCTTGTTGTTGAAGTGCCTCCCAGTCAGTTCTGACTCATGGTGAACCTGTATAAAGTTTCCAAGGAGCAACTGGTTTGTTTGAATCGCTGACCTTGAGGTTAGCAGTCCAGTGCTTATTCTACAGCGCCACACCAGGACCCTGATATTGTCATTAGAAAACTGTAAATCACTTGAAAGTTATTTAGAAATTTTCTGAATTTAGACAGAAACATAAATCTAAACAACTTCTCTAATTTCTAATCTTGAGGAAAAGTTCCGTCATTCAGCTATTCTCTAACCCTTGAGAAAAGACATAACATACTAGTCTTTAGCATTAATTACACTGGCCCTTGTATGGAAGCAAGGTAACAAATTCACATATAAACCTGAAATTTCTGCGCCCTCATTAAGAGAAGGCAGAGATGGAACTGAGATTCTGTCTACCACCATTGACCTCAGACCTCAATTACCTGGGACCTCTGCCACGTTCAAGCTATGGTTTAAGCCTTCCTCCCAAGACATCCTGTTAAAGGTAAAACCCTGAAATCTGAAGATTTGGACTCTAACAACCGTAATTGTTCATTCTGATCCTCTGGTTTCAAATGAAAGTTGTGAGGTCTTAATATGTGTGCCTCTCCATGGCTAACTTGTAAAACACTAAATGAATTTATTCATGATTGACCTGAGCAACTCTATTCACCTCTAAGATAAAATCCTCCAAGACAAAGTGATTCATTTCTTAAATGCTAGTTTTATAGACTGCATTGTGTAGACTGAAACCACTTCTGTGTACTTTGTTCAAATTCTGTTACATTAAAATCTGTTGACCTATCTTGAACTTTGAACAGATTTTTTCCCATGCATTGATCATGTGGAAAATATCAGTTCATTAAATTATGAAGATCACTGAAACACTTTTATATTTTATAATACAATCATCACAAAGAAGCCCTAGTGGCACTGTGAGGTAAGCATTGAGCTGCAAAGCTGGCAGTGCAAACCCACCAGCTGTTCTGTGGGAGAAAGCTGAGGCAATCTGCTCCGGTAAAGATTTAGTGTCTCAGAAACGCTATGTGAGTCATGATGAGTCAGAATCAACTTGATGGCAATGGATGGGTATCAAAATCACACTAGATACTATCACCACCACCCATCAAAAAACGGCTTTTAAATATTGAAAAGCTGTCATTAAAGCATGTTACAAGAAGGAAAATACACAAATAGTATAATAGGAAAATTCCTTTCTGGTATTTCTCCTTATTGTTACTGTTCTGAATTATTTCACTCAGTGGTTTGCAAATATTTTAAGAGCAAAATCTTGTTTTCACATGAAATTCTGTGTTGAATCAAAACATGCAAAATCAAGTAAGCACAGAGATGCTATGCATAGAGCAGAGTTTGGTGCCCATGGCCCCACCCACTGTGCCTCTACTTTTCCACTCACTGTGCTTTCTCCGGCACCTCCCTTGAATCTTAAAGTCCTCTAGAAGCCATTTGGTAAACCACAGGTACAACTCATTCCTTGTCTGCAGAATTGACTGATTTATTTTGTTAACAGACCCCCAGCCCAAATTGACCTAAAGAAAAAAGAAAATCTGTTTCTTGATTGCTTCTTTAATAGTATCATAGATCTAAATGAAGTAAAATCCTTGACAACTTCTATTGTTTCTCTATTTATCAAGATACGGTAAGCATTTTTGTTGTCTTTACTTTGAGGTATAGTCCATACTGAAGAAAACCATTTCTGTGGTTTTCATCAGTAAGTGCCACAAGTCCTCTTCACTTGAAGCAAGCAAGGTTGTGTCATCTGCATATTGTTGTTGTTAAGTGCCATTGAGTTGGTTCCGACCCATAGTGATCCTGTATAGGGTTTCCAAGGAGCAACTGGTGAACTTGAATCACCAAACTTGTGGTTCAAAACAACTTTGCAGTCCAGTACATTAACCAGCAGCGCCACACCACGACTCCTATCTGCATAATGCAGGTTGTTAATGAGTCTTCCTCCAATCCCGATGTTCTTCTTCCTATAGCCCAGCTTCTTGAAGTTATTTGCTCAGTGAATGAACTGAGTAAGTATAGTGAAAGGATACAACCCTGACACATACCTTTCCTGATTTTAAACCATGCACTATCCCCTTGTTTTGATCACATGACTATCTCTTGTCTATGGACAACTTCCACATGAGCACAATTAAGTGCTATGGAGTTCCTATTCAAAGTTTTTCACAATTTGTTATAATCTACACAGTCGATTACATTTGTATTATCAAGGAAACATTGTTAAACATCTGTCTGGTATTATCTGCTCCGGCCAAGATCCACCAGACATAATGATGACATCCCTTGCTCCACTCCACTTCTCTTTTGAGTCAGGCTTGAATTTCTGGTAATTCTCCACTGATGTACTGCTGCAACTGTTTTTGAATTATCTTTAGCAAAATTTTACTTGCGTGTGGTATTAATGGTATTGTTTGATAATTTCTGCATTCTGTTAGATCATCTTTCTTTGGAATAGGCACAAATATGGATCTCTTCTAGTCAGTTGATCAATTAACAGTTTTCCAAATTTCTTGGCATAAATAAGTAAACTCAGCAATATATCTGTTTGTTGAAACATCTCATTTGGTAGTCCGTCAATTCCTAGAGTCTTTTTTTTTTTTGGGGGGGGGCGGCCAATATCTTACTTTAGTGCTGTCGGTTCTTGATCATACACTAACTACTAAAAGGTTGAACGTTGACCAATTATTTTTGGTACACTGACTCTGTATTCCTTCCATCATCGTTTAGTGCTCCTGTGCCAGCCACACAGAATCCTTCAAAATTGCAAGTTGAGGCTTGACTTTTTTCTTCAGTTCCTCCAGCTTGAGAAATGCTGAGCATATTCTTCCCTTTTGGTTTTCTAACTCCAGGTCTTTGCACATTTCATTACAATACTTTATTTTGTATTCTCAAGCCCCCCTTTGAAATACTGTATTCAGATTGTTCACTTCATCATTTCTTCAGTTTGCTTTAGCTCTCTTCATTCAAAAGTGAGTCTCAGAGTCTCTTCTGACATCCATTTTTATTTTCTCTTTCTTTCCTACCATTTAATTTTCTTTATGTACAATGTCCTTAATATCATCTGACAAGTTGTCTAGTCTTCAGTCATTAGTGTTCTATTCATCAAATGTATTCTTAAAATGGCCTCTAAATTCAGATGGGATATATTCAAGGTCATACTTTTGCTCTCATGGACTTGTTTTAATTTTCTTCAGCTTCAACACAAACTTGCTTATGAGCAATTGGACCTGTTCTACAGTCAATCCCTGGCCTTGTTCTGAATGATGATATTGAACGTCTCCATCATCTCTTTCCACAGATGTCATCCATTTGATTCCTATGTAATCCTTCTGGTGAAGGCAATGTGTGCAGTTGCTGTTTACTACTGAAAAAAAGTATTTGAAATGAATAAGTCAGTGGTCTTACAACATTCTATCATGTGATCACCAGTGTTGCTTCTATCAGCAAGACCATGATTTCCAGCAAGGCCATGTTTCCAATTTTTGCATTGCAACCACCAGTAATTTTAAATGTATCTTGAGTGTATGTTTCATCAATTTTATACTGCTGAATTTGGTAAAATCATCAATGTCTGCATCTTTGCCATTAGTGGTTAGTGTGTAGATTTGAATGATAGTTGCATTGACTAGTGTTTCTTGTAAGTGTATGGATAGTGTCCTGTCAATATCAGCTTTGTATTTCAGGATAGATCGTAAAATGTTCTTTTGGACAATGAATGCAGTGCGACTCCTCTTCAATTTGTTATTCCCAGAATAGTAGACTATATGCTTGTCTGATTTAATATGGCCAATACCAGTCCGTTTCAGCTCACTAGTGCTTAAGGACACAAATCTTTATGTGTTACATTTCATTTTTTATGACTTCCTGTTTTCCTAGATTAATACATCATAGATTCCTTAGTCTGATTATTAATGGTTGTTTTATAATCATTTCTTCTCATTTTTAGTCATGCCTCGTAAGCAAATGAAGGTCCTGAAAGCTTTCTACTCCATCCATCCACATCATTAAGGCCAAGAAAGCAACTCTTCCCCAGTCACTATTTGAGTGCCTTCCAACATGAGAGGTTTATCTTCCGGCACTGTATCAGACAATGTTCTGCTGTTATTCATAAATTTTCACTGGTAAGATTTTCAGAAATAGATCTTCAGGTCCTTGTTCCTATTTGGTCTTAATTTGGAAGCTCTGCTAAAACTTATTCACCATGGGTAACCCTAGTGGTATTTAAAATACTAACAGGATAACTTCCAGCATCACAGAAATTCACAAACCACCACAGTATGATAAATTGACAGAGGAGTGGTGGAAAGTTATATTACCAAGTAGTTCCATTTCTAGGAAGTATACCTGTGATGTAGTGAATTATCTAATGTCTCTTGGAGCTATAGTCTATAACTACCAACAAACAACATTTTTGCCTGGCTGGCTCTGGGTAAGAGAAGGTGGGAGAAGATATTGATAGGATGGTGTAATTCAGCTGTAGATGTTAGAAGGGCTGATTGTAACTGCAAAAACTTGAAACTCTAGCATGGATTTAAAATGAGCCATCTCAGAGCAGGAGGGGGCATCTCGCTACCAACAAACAAGAAGAACCAGGAGTGGAGCATGTCCTTTGGACCCTGAGATCTCTGCATATTGAACCTCCTTAACCCAGGGCCAGAAAGCTGTAACACCAGAGGAATGGCAGAGAAACAGCAGTAACAGAATCAAGAACCAAAGCACTGGACGGAGACATGGACTTCCCAGCCCACGGAGCAAGTAAAGCTGAGTGGCTTTGGGCAGGAAGCTTGCTTGTAGTGTGGGGTGCCTCCAGGCACTAAAGTGGGGGAGCTAGGCTTGTTGACCCATGGAGCTAGAACTAAGTGCCTTCAGGCTGAGGCTTATGGTAGAGTTGTATATTCTATGGGCATTTGCCAGCAGCTGACTGGAATAACTGTGCCCTGAACATTTTCTGATCCTGAATTGTAACCTGTTAACTTCCCTAATAAACTCCATTAACAAATGTTGTGTGAGTTCTGTGTGGTCATTGCAACAAACTATCGAACCCAACTGAGGAGTAGAGAGGGTTATGGAAGGAATGATTGCCTTCCTTATTTTTTGCAGTACCCAAGAAAAACAATAACATATACCTACAAAAATATTTACACACGTTTATATCAGTATTATTCATAATGGTCCAAAAGTAGAAACAACCCAAATGTCCATCCACTGAAACACAGACAACGAAAGTATGGTATATGCATACAATGTGTATCTCCATACACTGAAATATTTTTCAGTAATAAAAAATGAGTACTGATGTGGCACTGAGGGTTAATGCACTGGACTGTAAGGTCAGTTTAAACTGTAAGATCGGTTCAGCTGCTCCTTGAAAACCCTATACAGGGTCACTATAAGTCAGAACCCGACTCGATAGTCCTTAACAACAATAACAATAAAAAATGAATGAAGTCCTGATACATGCTACAACATGGGTGAGCCTCTAAAAATTATGGTAAGTGAAAGAATCCTGTTATAAAAGGCCACATATTGTGTGATTCCATTTATACCAAATTGGCAAATCTACAGAGACCAAAAGTAGATTAGTGATTGCCTAGGGCTGGGGAGAGAAGACATTAGACAAGAGATGGTGTTGGTAGGGAGTGACTACTAATAGATACAATGTTTCTACTGGGGATGCTGTTCTCAAATTAGACGGTAGTGATGGTTGCCCAATTCTGTAGATATACTAAATCATTAAATTACACATTCTAAACAAGTGAACTTTATGGGATAGAAATCATATTTCAATAAAGTTACATTTTGACAATAGCATATTTGTAAGGAGTGTTGATACCATTCATCTGAAAGGAACCACCATAGTTAAGTAATAAGGATATGATAGATTGGCAGAAACAAAGTTTCCTCCTCTAATCAGCATACTTTGAAATGTCTAACTCTGTCCAGAGAAAGGGGAAGACTATGGGTCAGAGCCTGAAAGATGCATTACCAGCCAACCTACCCAACAACAACAACCAAAAAACTTGATTCCAACTCATAACAACCCTAGGGTTTCCAAGGCTATAGATCTTTACAGAAGCAGATTGCCATATCTTTCTCCTATGGAGCCACTGATGGAGTTGAACCACTGACCTACTGGTTAGCAGTCTAGCATTTAGTCACTACCCACCAGGGCTCCTTTACCGAACAAAGTTCCATGTTTTAAAAAAAAATTGGTATTTGGAATGTTTGACCAAGTCCCTTTATCTCTAATTTGTTTTGCATGAGACTTTAACCTCACAGGAGGATTCAGTTGACCCCTTCCTCTCCCAGAGAACATCCAAATTCACTACATTTCTTTCCCTTAATGTTTGGAATGACTGGCTGTGGCATAAAATATGCTGCGGGGAATATCCAGGTTACCCTTTGGCAGCAGCCCAAGATGTCAGCATTGTGCAAGAACCAATCAGACTTGACCCTGCAGAAAGACAAGGGAGCCCTGATGGGCAAAGCAAAAGTGGCAGGTGAGTAACCGGCTTGACTGCTATTTAAATGCAAGACAGATTCACTAACTAACCAATTTAAAACCACAGGGGAGAAAAGAAGTGTGCAATTGAACCAACTAAGTGAACTCAAGTGTCACTGTAGAAAATGAAAGGGCCCTTCCTTTAGGGTGGTTCACAGGGCAGACTTAGAATGTGGGCAGTGCCAAATCTTCTTCAGGTTTGTTATGAATCACTTCTGAATTATGTGTCCAGTGCAAAATAACATCAAATATGTTCTTCTGCAGAGCTTAAATTTCCAGGGTAATAATAATGAAGGCAGAAACTTGTTACACGCACATAAAGTTATTTTTAAAATAAAAACATGGCTGTAATTGTTGTTTTAAAGTTGCATATATGCCCCTGCAATTAGCATGTAAAATAAAAAGCCAATTTGGAATCTTCCAGAGAATGACATTTTCTATTTTGGAAACGAAATGGGACACCATGGAAAATACTTTGCTCCTTATAATGACTTGGGTCAATCTGCCCTGCACACTCAGGTTAAGGCTGCTAATATTATAGAAAGGATGATTAGAGAATTTAATAGAACCTAGAATGTAAGTTCCGTATGGATTGTCTCTCAATGTAAAGAAAACAAAAATCCTCACCATTGGACCAATAAACAACATTCTTATCAACTTAGAAAAGATTGAAGTTGTCAAGGACTTCATTCTTCTTGGATCAACTATCAACACTCATGGAAACAGCAGTCAAGAAATCAAACAACGTATTGCATTAGACAAATCTACTGTTGCAATTTTCTCATGTCTATAGAGCATCCTGGTGTGGCACTGTGGGTTAATGTCCCAGACTGCAAAGCTGTCTGAACTGTAAAGTCAGTGGTTCAAGCTCACCAGAAGCTCCTAGGAAGCCCTATACAGGGTTGTTATGGGTCGTAACTGACTTGACGGCATTTAACAACAACAAATATATCTGTAGTCCACCATCTGTTTCCAAACTATGAGTGTTATAACTATATACAATCTATCACATATGTTAAATTCCTTCAGATAATAGTCAAGCAACCATCAAGGAAAGACTTAAAAAAAAAAAAAGTAATAGTTAAGAACTTGGCAAGAGAGTGGACTAGGCAGACACACTACACATATCTTCTATAACAAAGATACAAGAGTCCAAATGAAACAGAATAGTCCTAGAATCTGAGCCTCAGAAAAAAGGATTGAGAAGTGAATTGAATATCAATTAGGAAAGCTGGCCTGGCACAGTGCAGTCATCTTGAACATTTGTAAGCAACAGTCAATGGAGACAGTGCCTGACAACACAAATGCAAACTGGTGGCTGGCAACAAAATAGATGTGATTCTCCCTTGTTCCCCATACCCTTCTAGTGACTAGAAATGTGGCCCCCACCCCCTGCACAGCTCCTGCTCTGCCAGAGGTCAGAGCCCTGTCATTGTGAATCTGGTGCCAGGTGCACTACCCCCGCATCTGGAGGCACAAGAACTCAGCCTCACCAAACCAGCAGAATACGTAATGTCAGATCCCAGGCCATCCCTAGGCGAGAAGGAACTCCTTCCATAACAACCACTCCACCCTCCCCTGGCCTCTAGGCCCAAAAGACTTCCCATTAGGAACAAGCCCTGAACTCAACCACCATCGGAACCAGCACAAGCCAGATCAGAAAACTCAGGCCAGGTACCCACCCTATGAAGCCTTTCCCTTCTTCACCTCATAAGCTCCTAGATTGGCAGAGGATGTCAACCCATACAGGATGCCCTGCCCACAACAGTTTTCTCCTCTCTGGGTCTGACTCCTTCCCAATTTTTCCCTTTTTGTGTGTTTTTTTCTTCTTCTCTTTTCTGTCCTTTGTTTTTACCCTTTCTT
>NW_006408631.1:10599721-10615504 GCF_000296735.1 Chrysochloris asiatica
AACTGTGCCCATACAGCCCAGCCACATGCATGCCTTCTACAGCCCCACCCACTGGGCAAGGACTACTGCCAGATCTTGTGCTACCTGATCAATGATAGACAGCAGACAATACCAGTCAAGCCTGCCCTGAACTGTGGTATATGAACATGAACAGAGAACTGCACACATATTCTATTCTCTATCACACTTAGCAGGAGGCATATAGTGAGGCCTAAGAAGACAACATACAATTATCAGTTAAATACAAATACAATGATACTACATAAATAAATAAGACAGAGTGGCTCAAACAAGTTACCAAAATGCAAAGCTAGAAAATTTTTCTGAAGAAGAAAAGGTATTGGCACTACTTAATAAAGAATACAAAAGAATGATATTTAGGTACCATCAATGGATTGGGAGAAAGATTGGCAGAGCTGTAGAGGAAAGCAAGGAGAATGTGGTAAAAAGTTTAGCAGATTCAGGAAAACACTACAAGAACAAACTGACAAAATAAATAAAAAGTTAGAAACCATACAAAAATAGCAAGTAGAAATCCAGAAGATTAATACTAAGATTTCAGAAACAGAGAATGCATTGAAAGGGCAAAGGAAAAGAATTTAATGGAAAGTCAACTCAGTGATTTTAAAGACAAATGTCTCTATAGATTCCATAAAGTCTAGCAGAAAATAATCTGCCAGAAGAACAATCAGAAAAAAAGAAGTAAAAGATCCAAAGAAAATGTAAGAATTATGTGGGATACCATCAAGATGAATAACTTATGAGTGATCAGAATTCCTGAACAGGAGGAGACAAAAAAAGGAAATCAGAGTAAATTGTTGAAGATTTATTGGAAGAAAACTTCCCTAACATCATTAAAGATGGGGAAAATGCATTCAAGAAGCTGAATCAACCCCAAGAAGGATACACTTCAAAAGAAAAGTCACCAAGACATATTAAAATCAAATTTTCCAAAACCAAGGACTAGAAAAGACTCCTGATAGCAGCTTGGGAAAAGTGAAAATTGCATGCATAGAAGTACTAATAAGACTAAACTCTTATTTTACAACAGAAACCATGATGGCAAGAAGGTAAAGGAATGACATATATAAAACTCTGAAATAAAAAAATTTCCAATTTATCATATTTCCACAACACACAACAACCACCACCACCAGCATTATATACCTAGGAAAATTGTCCCTCAGATATGACAGTGAAATTAAGACATTTCCAGATAAACAGAAATTAACGGTATTTGTAAAAATCATACCATTTAAAAAAAAATACTAAAGGAAGTTTTTTGGAGAAAGAACAATAGACAACAAAACCAGATTAACATACATGACAACATCACCCAGATGTTAACCCAGATATAGAAGTATTCAAAGTAAAACAAACCTACAAGCCTGAAAATAGGAAGCCAGACATATCAGTTTGAATTTAAAATAATTACAAAGTGAAAAAGAGGAAATGATGTAGTCACCGAACTTTTAATGGCAAGGGAATCAAGTAGATTTCAAGATAAAACAGACTGTTTCAAACTTGGAAAGAAATTAAGAAGGTTAACCCCAAAGAAAATTAACCTACTCAAAAAATAAATAAATAAGAGGAAAATCATAAAGAGTTGGTAAACACTAAAATAACAGCAACAATGAAAGTTACAAAGAAACAAAGAAGGCAGTATGCAATAAGAGGGATATTGGCAAAATATTATGCAAATGACACAACCTTGCTTTTAAAAGTGAAAAGCACTCAAACTACTTACTGATGGAGATCAAAGACCACAGCCTTCAGTATGGGTTGCATCTCAAGGTAAAGAAAACAAAAATCCTTACCACTGGACCAATAAATGGCATCATGATAAATGGAGAAAAGATTAAAGTTGTCAAAGACTTCATTTTGCTGAGATCCAATATCAACACTCCTGGAAACAGCAGTCAAGAAATCAAATGATGTATTGTATTAGGCAAATCTGCTGCACAGACCTCTTTAAAGTGTTTAAGAGCAAAGATGTCAGTTTGAGGACTAAGGTGTACCTCACCCAAGCTATGGTATTTTCAATAGTGTCATATGCATGTGACAGTTGGATAATGAATAAGAAAGACCACAGAAGAATTGATGCATTTGAGTTATGGTGTTGGAGAAGAATATTAAAGGTACCATGGGCTTCCAGAGTAAAACCAGAATGCCCTTTAGAAGCCAAGATAGCCAGACTTCGTCTCTCATACTTCAGATGTGTTGTCAGGAGGGACTAGTCCCTGGAGAAAGACATCATACTTGGTAAAGTGGAGGGGCAGCAAAGAAGAAGGAGACCTCCAATGAGCTGGATTGGCACAGTGGCAGCAACAGTGAACTCAAACATAGCAGCAGTTGTTCAGATGGCTCAGGACCAGGTGGTGTTTCATTCTGTTGTCCATAGGGTTGCTGTGGGTTGGAACTGATTCAACAGCACCTAACAACAACACTGATGTGGTTCCATACTCTGAAAAGTACCATTTCTTTCTCTCTTCCCCACTTTCGTCTCTCTAGTTGTCAAAGTTTTTTTTAATTACTACATTTCAAAAACAATTATTTCATACATGTAAATTTCTTGACATAAATTTGATGAACTGTTATTAGAGCACCAATAGACATTCCAGATATGACCAAACTAAAAAATAAAATAAAATTTTAAAAAGAGCTGCTGATGACATGATAGTAGCAATCCAGTATCAGGTAGACACATTAATCAACAAAAAAATAAAGCTTGTTATTAAATTACAATAAAGTATACCCTATGTGCAGCATAGTGGTTACAAATCGGGCTGCGAACCGCAGGATCAGCAGTTCAAAACTACCAGCTGTTCCGCAGGAGAAAGATGAGTCGTTCTGCTCCCGTAAAGATTTATAGCCTCGGAAACCCTGTGCAGGGTCGCTATGAGTCGGAACCAACTCCACGGCACACAGCCACCACCACATACCCTATGTGTGCAATTCAGGACTATAGAAAATGGATTTTCTTTTAAATACCACAGAATGAAATTTAATGCAAACTGACAGTGAAGTTCAAACTGTCCACATTAACTGAAACAGACCGCTCCCCAGTAGTCGTGCATCTGGACACTTCCGGAATTCTGCCCTTTCTGCCTCAACCCAAGTCCCATGACACCTAGGGAACCTATCATCTTCCTGTAACCGGGAGCTGGTAAGTATCCAATGCAACCTTAGTCAGATACCTTATACTACCACAAGGCACCTTCATGTTTCCTGAATCTTCACATTAAATCACTACTCAAAAGTACTTCCAGTGTCTAATATTGCAAGGAGCCCTGGTAGCACTTGGCTGCTAACCAAAAGGTAAGTGGTTTGAACTCATCAGTCACTCCCTGAGAGAAATAGCAGTCTATTTGTATAAAGAGTACAGCTTCTATCCTGTCCTACAGGGTTTTCATTACAATAAGGTGCAATCCATACTGAAGGTTGTTGTCTTTATCTTTATCAGTAAGTGCTTCAAGTTCTCTTTGCTTCCAGTATGCAAGGTTGTGTCCTCTGCATATCACATGTTGTTAATGAGTCTTCCTTCAAGCCTGACACCACATTTTTCTTCTTATAATCCAGTTTCTTGGATTATTTGCTCAACATACAGATTGAATAAATATGGTGAAAGGATATAACCCCGACACACATTTTCCTGATTTTAAACCATTCAGCATCCCTTGTTCTAAATTAGGTGAACAGAATGGAGTTTATCATTTATCTTTCCCTTAAATGTCTTTAATATCATGGTTTTACTATTTAAAAAGTAAAAACAAGCTTGGTTTTTACTTTTTAAATAAATAGGGGTAGATCATCCAGTCAAACAGTGAACTGTTTCACACATTTTCAATTTGATGAAAAATACACACAGTTGTTCATTACAGATTAGCAAGTAAACATAAGTAAGCCTGTGCTTACCTTACTTACTAAGTATTCCATCCCTGTCAGGGATTGTAAATTTGAAAAGAGGCTTGGGTTCTGTAGGAAGGTGCTGGGGGTTTGGGAGAAAGACAGATGCCAGCTATACCTACAAGAAACTTTGATGTGATGAAAAAAATGTGAAATTATTCACTATAGATAGTAAGCAAAAGAAAGCCTGTGCTTACCTTCCTTGTTGGATAATCCAATACCGTTAGCAGGTAACAGATAAGATTTCCTCTGAACATTATTTAAAGTTGTTGTTGAGTGTCATCAAGTCGGTTCTGACCCATAGCCACCCTGGATAGGTTATTTAAAGTACAACAAGAGTCCTGGCGTGGCGCTGTGGGTTAATGCGCCAGACTGCAAAGCCGTTTGAACTGCAAGATCGACGGTTCAAGCTTACCAGCTCCTCCTCAGAAACCCTCTACAGGGTCGTTATGGGTCGGAACCAACTCGACGGCACTTAACAACAACAATTTATATATAGCTAAGATGATTCTGGTGTCACTTATCCTCAAGTTTCTAAAGGGGAATTATGTTGTGGGTATTTCGGTGAGGAAGGGGCCTTTTCTCCTAAAATTAACAAATGCCTGGTGTCTGCAGCCCCACTGTCCTGCTCAGCTCCCTCTTGGCAATGTCGAGCTCCTCTGTGACAGACAGGAGCAAGGGCAGGAACCATCCAACCACAACTTTTAATAACTCTCACTCTACATGCTAACATGGGATCAATGCGATCTAAATTGAAATGTGTGGTTGAATGGCTTTCTGAAAATACCCTGTGCCTCTCTCTAAGTCTTTGCAGAAGCTAAAAACCTCTTTTGGGGGTGGGGGAGGGTGAAGGAGGGTATATTTATGTGGATGGGCACTCTTTTCTTAGTGATAACACAGAGGAGAATAGATTTATGTTTCTGATGAAATGAGAAAAAGAATTTGAGGAAACGGGGTGTTCACCAGAAAGCAGAATCTGAGAAGGGAAGATTTATATATTGCTACTTTGTTAAGTCAGTTGCAACTCTGACTTGTGGTGACCTCATGTGTCTCAGAGTAGAGATGTGCTCCATAGGTTTTTAAATTACTGACTTTTGGGAAATAAATCACCAGTCTACTGTGACACCTCTAGGTGGACTTGAACCTCCAGACTTTTGGTTTGCAGCTGAGCACATCAACCATGTGTGCCACCCAAGAGCTCTGTGATCCCATGGTGCGGGAGTAACAGACAGAGGAAATGAGGAAAGAAGGCAAGAGAACCATCATATTGAGTGCACCTGGCTGCTTGATCTCATGTTGCTGTAAGCGCTATTCCGGCGGTTCTGACACTTGGCAATCCTGTATAGAGTTTGGGGGAATGGCTGGTGAGTTTGAATTGCCAACCTTGTATTTTGCAGCACTTATTCTACAAGACCAAACCAGGGCGCTGTTTGATATCAAAGCCATTTAAAATGTACCATAAGACAATTCGTCTAAGAGAGAGGGAGAAGAATATGTCTCTCAGCTCCCATCTTGGTTTGAAGCCTCACCAGGACTTTGGGATTATCTTTGTATGGACACCAAGTGGGGCTCCACAGCCTCCCATGCTTTGACATTAACAGAGAAGCCACAAGCAAGAAGGCCAGAGGTTTGAGGCACAGCATGAAGCCAGGCATTGTCTAACTGTGCAGTTGGTCATAGCCTATGCATAGCAGTCACCACTGCAGCTTCTAAAACTGGAGAGAGGAATTGAAGCAAAGCATGTTGTTGTTAAGTGCCTTTGAGTCTGTTCTGACTCACAGGTACCTTGTATAAGATTTCCAAGCAGCAGCAGGTGGGTTTGAACTGCCGACCTTGTGGCCATAACAGTCACAAAATAATTCAATGACAAATAAGAGCAGTATGCAGACATAAAAACTACTAGAGTGAATTCTTAGTAATTATTATGAAAATCATGATTCATGGTAGCAATAAAAATTACTGGGATCTATTGTGTGAGGCAATGTCCAGGGAGCTGAGAGCTTGAACCCAATCACAAGAAGGCATTCAGTACAACATTCATGCAGCACCACAATGAAGACGTCCAAGGAAGATAAGAAATCACAAGTCAAAATCCACATCCCGTTTCCATGTAAAGACATTTATTTATCTTAAACATGCTTCAGTGGTCACTTCATTCATAAAACCATCCATGTTGAGTTTAAGGATGAATTTAGACAAGCTTGAATCGGGCTGTGAACCGCAAGGTCAGCAGTTCGAAAGTACCAGCTGCTCCGCGGGAGAAAGATGAGGCGTTCTGCTCCCGTAAAGATTAAAAGCCTCGGAAACCCTGTGCAGGGTCGCTATGAGTCGGAACCAACTCCACGGCACATAACAACAACAACAACAACAACAACATGCATACTGGCTGTATTTGTTTTAAAATTTCACCTAAACTTTAAAAGCAACTCTAGCCAAGCTGAGTATAGTTTTCATGATTACCAGGACTGCTCTTTTCTAATTAATCAGCTCAATGTATCAAGTATCTCTAGATTAGGCATTATATTAGCAAAAAGAATGAGAAACAAAAGAAAGAAGCTGTCATTCTTAAACAGAGAAAATGTACACCTATTCAGCTGTTCAGATTAGGGGAACATGAAACAATCTAAACACACTTTAGAAACAACATCAAATAAATTTAAAAATCAGGAAAGAAACAGAAAACCCACGGTACATAGGATAAATCTGGGAAGACTTCCTACAGAACTGTTTTAACATCATTTTTAAAAAGAAAGTCTATGTAGATTCATTGAAAAAAATATTTCAGGTGATGTAATACCATGCATAAAATAATTAATAAATAGTTTGAGGACTAATAAGAAAAGGTAGGAGTACCTGAAGCAAGAAAACTTAAAAAGCAAGAACATTGGATTTCTTACAAGAAGTAATATCTGATGCTTTTAACTTTTATTGGTCTTAATAAACAATTTTGGGAAACTTAAAAATGAAAACAAGTGATAAGAAAAGCATAAACAACTCCTGCAATCTCAGCACCCAGGGGGTAAAAACCAACAACATTATCACTATTTTGTTTGTTTTGAAGATGGTGGGGCAGGTGATGAAGATGAGGAGTGGTGGGGAGTAACATTTGGACTTGGGCCATCCTGGTTTTCAGACTGGAGTATTAGATTTCAAGGAGCCTCTATTCCGGTTCTAAAGTCAATCCTGGAATTTCCCTACTTACTAATAGTTAAAGTTCCAGATGGAGGGATAATGAACATTGGTAGTGTAGCTTCATACATACTTCCTGGCTCTAATTAAAATGGCTTTTGAATTCTAGTACAGTTGGATCTGAGTGTTGGAATCCTTACATTAATCTGTGGATTGTTGCCAATAACCAGTACTAGAATCAACAAATTATATTTTGAATTTTATAGTTTACCTACTTTGTTTCATTTTCTTCTCAAACTGCCCCATGAGGTCAAATGTTACCATTTCCATTCTGCTAAAGGAAAACCTGAAGCTCATAGAGGCCAGGTGAATTTTTATCACAATAATTCAACTAACTTGTAGCACCAATCCCATGTCATTATCAAAACCCCATATATGTTCCCAGTGCTGGATAATTTATTGCCCAACAGTTACATTTTGAGAATAGAAGGATTGGTTATTAGTAACTATACAGGGACAATTGGTGTAAACTAGAATTTTCCTAGGCAAATTGAAATGTGTAGTTTACCTGGTTATGTCCTTATTAGCTTTTTTCTTTCTTTCTCTTTTTTTTAAAAACTGCCTTCCCCATCACCCAAGTTAACATGTGTCTACTCTCTGTTGTTGCTGCTAGATGTCTTCAAGTTGGTTTTGACTCATAGGTACCTATACACAACACAGTGAAACACTGCCTAGTCTTGTGTCATCCTCACGGTTGTTGTTACCCTTGAACGCATTGCTGCTGTCACTGTACCAATCCATCTCTTTGGGATCATCTTCTTTTTCACTGATTCTCCACTTTACCAAGCATGATATCCTTCTCCAGTCACTGGCCTCTCCTGATAATATGTCTGAAGTGTAAGAGCCGACATCTCACCATCCTGGCTTCTAAGGAGAATTCTGGCTATCCTTCATCCAACGCAGATTTGTTTGTTCTTCTGTCAGTCCATGGTACTTTTAATATTCTTCTCTAAACCATAACTCAAATGCATCAGTTCTTCTATTCATTTTTAAACTTTTACAGTCAGCACTCAGTCCACCTCTCTGTCCTATCCTCTGATGCTCAGGGTTCCAGGATCACCATCTGTATCTGTTTCACTTGGTTTCTCGCTGACTCAGTGCATCTGCTTACTCCACTATCTTGCCCCAAACTCCGCTCTTAAACACTTTAAAGAGGTTTTTTGCAGCAAGCAGATTCCCCCAATGTAATGTATCATTTGATTTATTGACTGCTCTTTCCATGAGCATTGATTGTGGATTGGAGTAAAATGAAATCCTTGACAACATCAAACTTTTCACCATTTATAAAGATGTTGTTTATTGGTCCAGTTGTGAGGATTTTTTTTTATATTGAGTTTTAATCTATACTGATGAAGTCTTTGATCTTCATCAGTAAGCTTCAAATTCCCTTCAGTTTCAGCAAATAAGATTGTGTCATCTGCATATCCAAGGTTGTTAACAAGCCTTTTGATGCTGTGTTTGTCTTCATATAATCCAGTTTCTAGGATTATTTCCTCAATATATGGGTTGTATAAGTATGATGAAAGGATACAATCCTGACACATACCTTTCCTGATTTTAAACCATACAGTATGCCCCTGTTCTGTTTGAACAACTGTCTCTTGGTCTATGTACATGTTCCACATAAGTGCAATGAAGTGTTCTGGAATTCTCATTCTTCTCAATGTTATCCATGCTTTATGATCCACACAGTCAAATTGGAAAATTAATAAAACACTATATTTCTAGTATTTTCTGATTTCAGCCAAGATCTGAGATCAGCAATGACATCCCTCATTCCATATTCTCTGCTGAATCCAGCATGGATTTTTGGTAGTTCTCTGTCGATGTACTGCTACAACCATTTTTTAACTATTTTCAGCAAAATTTACTGAGTGATACTAATGATATTGGTCCATACATTCTGTATTCTGTAGGGTCTTTGTAATGGGCACAAATATGGATCTTTTTCAACTGAGTGACCAGGTAGCTGTCTTCCAAATTTGTTTCTTGGAATAGACTAGCAAGTGCCTCCAGTGCTGCTTCAGATTTTTGAAACATTTCAATAGGTATTCTGTAAATTCCTACAGCTTTGTTTTCTTTTTGCATTAACTTTCAGTGCAGCTTGGACTTCTTCTTTCCATGTCATCAGTTCTTGATCATACCTTACTTCTTGAAATGGTTGAATATCAACCAAATTGGGGGGGGGGGTCCAGAGATTCTGTGTATTCCTTCCATCTTCTTTAGATGCTTCCTGTATCGTTCAATATTTTGCTCATAAAATCCTTCAATACTGCAACCCAAGGCTTGGATATTTCTTCAGTTCTTTCATCTTGAGAAATCCTGAGCATGCTCTTTCCTTCTGGTTTTCTAACTCCAGGTCTTTGAACATCTCATTACAATACTTTACTTTGTCTTCTCAAATTGCCCTTTGAAATTTTCTGTTCAACTCGTTTACTTCGTTTCTTCCTTTCTCTTTAGCTTCTCTATGTTCAAGAGCAAGTTTCAGAATCTCTTCTGTCATCTACTTTCATCTTTTCTTTCTTTCCTGTCTTTTTCATGACTTTTTACTTGTTTTGTAGACTCCACCAGATGAAATATATGATGTTCTTGATGTCATATCCCACCTCCTCTGGTTTTCAATAATTGGTGTTCCATGCATCAAATCAATTCTTGAAATGGTCTCTAAGTTCAGATGGAATATACTCAAGGTTGTATTTTGACTTTCATGGGCTTGTTTTCATTTTCTTCAACTTCAACCTGAACTTGAAAGTGAGCAATTGATGGTCTGTTTCACAGTCAATCCCTAGCCTTGTTTTGTCTGATTGAGCTTCTTCATCATCTCTTCCCACAGATGTAGTCAATTGAACTCCTGTTTTTTTTATCAGGCAAGGTCTATGTGTATAGTGTCCATTTATATTGTTGAAAAAAGGTATTGGTAATAAACAAGTCATTTGTCTAGCAAAATTCTATCCTGTGTTTTCTAGTGTCATTTCTATCATCAACAACTAATCCTTCTTTGTTTCTAAATTATGCATTCCAATCACTAGTAATTACTGATACATCTTAATTGCATGTTTGATCATTTCAGATTGAAGAAGTTGGTAGAATTCTTCAATTTCTTCATCATTGACTTTAGAATTGGTATACAAGGAAGAGCAGGTCTTCCTTGTAGACATATAGATATTGTCCTTCACAGAAAGCAATATACTTCAAATAGATCTTGAAATGTTCTTTATGACAGTGAATGTGATACGATTAACTATTCCCAGTGCAGTATCGCATATGATTGTCTGATTTCAAATGGCCATAAACAGTCCATTCAGCTCACCGATGCCAAGGACATAAATCTTTATGCTTTCCATTTCATTTTTCTAGATTCATACTGCGTACATAGTCTACATTCCAATGATTAATGAATGTTTGCAGCTGTTGCTTCTTGTTTTGAGTCATGCCCCATCAGCAAATGAAGGTCCCAAGAGCTTTGTTCCATTCATGTCATTAAGGTTGACTCTACTTTGAGAAGGCAGCTCTTCTACAGTTGTATTTTCAGTGACTTCCAACCTGAAGGGCTCATCTTCTGTTACTGTATTAGACGATATTTTCCTACTATTCATGAAGTTTTCAGGGGCTAATCCCTCAGAAGTAGACTTAGTTCCTAGTGTATTGTTAGTCTGGAAGCACTACGGAAACTTGTCCACCATGAGTGAGCCAACTGATACTTGAAACACCAGTGGTATAACTTACAGCATCACAGCAACACACAAGCCACCGCAGTATTACAAACAATATTATAAACAAGTCTAGCTTGTAGATAATGTTTCTCCACTTCTTTGAGAGTCTCTGCAAATAAAAGTTAAAAATCATAATATATTTTGATTGCAAAAAGCAGTACACATTATTGTTTTATTTTTGTACTCTTCTGATGCGCTAAGACAAAATATTCCAAACAAATTCCGATATTATAAATTTTAAACACTTAAGAATACATATAATGAGTTTTGTTTTTGTTTTTTAAAATTTTTATTTCTAGATGATGACATAGTCACCAGATTCTTTCAGTAGTGAGAAATGATATTTTCCTTAGTCTACTTCAGAGCCTTGCTCTTTTCATCAGTTGTAAAGTAGTCATTCTATAGACAAGAAACTTGAGAGAAAATTTTATTATGCTTATCATTATTTAAAAACAATCGTTTTAAAACTTCAAATTTTCTTCTTCATTTTGATTTAAAAACACAAAAGCTTATATAGTAACAGACGTAAATGCCTATAGAAGGATCTTGAAATGAAAATCAAGACCACCACAAGCCCTATATTGATTTCTCTTGTGTCAATGAATAAATGAGTATCAGAAATGTTACTATAAAACAACTCCTGTTTTCTCATAAACAGTCACTATAAACTAAAGGAAAAAGCGTTGCTTGTATGCTTCTAGCTTTTTCCATTTGCCCAGCTGAATGCTGCAGAACCATTTTAACAAGCAGGCTCTTCCCATTGCCTTCTCATTCCTTCTTCTCCTGTCGTTGTTGTTCTTGGGTCCCATCGAGTCGGTTCCAACACAAAGCGATCCTGTATAGGGCTTCTAAGGAGTGGCTGGTGAGTTAGAGCCACTGACCTTGCAGTCCATAGCAGAACCTCTGACTGTAAAACTCTGCTCCTTTCTTTCTCCTTTTGTTAGAGAAATTTAAATGTGTGTCATTGTTAATCTTTGATTGGCTAATTCATACACATGCTTCAAAAATTTGATCAAGTACCTCCTCTTCCAGGAAGTCTTTTCTGATAAACCACCTCTTCAATGTTCCCAAAACTTGATTCAGTGAATAATATATAAAACCAAAACCAAAACCAGTTACCATCAAGTCCATTCTTATTTACGATGACCTCGTGACTGTGTAGGTTTTCGAGGCTGTGACCTTTTGGAAAAGGATTGCCAGATCTGTCTTCTAAGGAGCAAACGTCTGAATAGGTTCAAGTCACCAATCTTTTAGTTACTAATTGAGCACTTAGCCATTTGCAGTCATCAGAGACTCCTGAATAATATATGCTGTTGTTGTGAAGTACTGTGGAGTCGATTCAGACTTAGAGCAACCCCATATAGGGTTTCTGAGAAATAGCTGGTAGGTTTCAATGGCTGACGTTTCAGGTCAAACCAACCTTGCATTATCTTGTATACCATTACTCCAGTCTGAAAATAAACTTAAAAATGCAACACTCAACATATTAATTTTTTTGACACAAAACAGATATACACCCAATAAATATATACTCTATTAGAGTCCTGGTGTGGCACTGTAGGATAAGCACTGAGCCACAAGATTGGTTTGAACCACAAGGTTAGTGGTTCAGACTCACCAGCTGCTCCTCAGAAACCCTTTACAGGATCACCATGAGTCGGAACCGACTCAACAGTACTTAATAACAAATATACTCCATAGTGGTTTTAAGATTGTTGTTGTTGAGTGCCGTCGAGTTGGTTCTGACCCATAGCGACTCTGTACAGGGTTTCTAAGGCTGTAAATCTTTATGGGAGCAGAACGCCTCATCTTTGTCCCATGGAGCGGCTGGTAGTTTTGAACTGCTGGCCTTAAAGTTTGCAGCCCCATTCGTAACCACTACGCTACCAGAGCTCCTTGATTGGAACCCTTTATATTATATTATGGCCATAATTAGTTACTTGTTGGACTGCTAACCTCAAGGTCAGCAACTTGAGTCCACCAGCTGCTTCGTGAGAGAAATATGAGGGTTTCTGCTCCTGTAAAGATTTACAGTCTCAGAAACCCTATAAAGGGTCACTATGAGTTGAAACCTACTTAAGAGCATACAGTCACCACCCCCACCCCATAGTAATATAATAATAGCTTTTACTCAGGCTCATGACTATCCAAAATACTTTTCCTATACTCCCTTGCAGCTAGGTATAGCATGTAACCAAGTTCTGATATGTGAGCAGAAAAGAAGGCAAATACCAAGTTGAGTCTATAATGAGCAAGTATGAGTGTTCCTACTTTTTCTACCTTCCCTCTGATTTGAGTGTAGGGGAACATTTTGATGATGGTCCATCTTAGAAAAATGAACAAGTCCAACACCTCAAGATGGTAAAACAAAAAGGTAAAAGGAGCCTAGAGTCCTTCACCCTGGACTCTATCCCAGTCCTGGACAGCATATTACCAGGATGTTATTAGGTGAAAGAGAGAAGTATCTGGTGCATTCATTGCCTATTAAAGAAAAACTTTATTGACTGTTTTACTATATGTTAAGTACTTCCTAAGTCCTACAACATAACAGTGAGATATAAACATGTAATACCTGCCTAAAAGAAGACTTTAGGCTAGTGAGAACAGAGATTATTAAAATAATAATAAGGGAGATGGCAAAATGGCAGGCTAGGCAGAAAGGCTGTACAATCCCTTTACAACAAAGATACGGAAAACCGAATGAAACAAATGCAGATGATAGTCCTGGAACCCTCCACTTTAGATGGAGACATAGAGAAGTGGATTGAATGCTTATTAGGAGAGAGAACTGAGCAGACACAGTAAAAAAAAAAAAAAAAGGAAGAGACTAATGATCTGTGCTGATTGACGAGACATGGCACAGCCATCTTGAGTTTTGTGAGCAGCCTTCAGAGCGAAGAAAACATATTGGCATTGCAGAAACACACTTGTAGCACATGGACATGGAGATAAATGTGCAATTTTTTTCTTGTTCCCACATTCTCCTGGTAACCAGAGGTGACACCATCCCGCACCTGTGTACAACCCGAGAGATGCTCCTACTCACCTGGTGGCTAGAGTTTCACAGAGGTGAGCACAGCAGTTGTGAGCCCCACTGAAGGAGGGGGCAGTTATCTGCATTAACCCCATTCCCGCAGATCCTGTTCCAAATCTGCAGTCAGCCCTGGTCTGCCCTGGACTAGCCCTCACTAGGAAAAGCAGTTAAACAGATGCATGCAGGAGGGTTAATAAGAAAAGAGACAGGTAATTTCTGCCAGCCGGTCAGGCACAGTATGTCCATCTTGAACTTTTGTGAGTGCATTTTAAGGCAAGAGGGCAGTAGGTGGTGCAGAGGCATACTGCTTACTGGTAGAGAGAAAGTGCAATTTTTATTCTTGTACCCTATACAGGATTGCTATGAGCCAGAACTGATTCAATGGCGCTTAACAACAATAACCTCACATGACCAGAGGTGTGGTTGGATAAATCCACATACACTCCAGGAAATCTCCTGATCTCTGGGCCATTGGAGTCACATCAAAGTGTGTGGGGAGCTAGCACACCAACCCCAGCACCTGGACTCAGGTACAGCCTGTTCCACACCTGCAGAGCCAGTTCTGGTCGGCTCAGGACTAGCAGGACCTCTCACCCTTGGCTGCCATCTGAGATGGAAATACTCTGAAATCCTAGTTTCACAAACTACTTCCAGATTGGGTGCCCAGAACAGACAGCACCTAGCCATACAGGAATTCCATCTAGGGTTGACTGTTACTGTCTCATTCCTTACACACCCACAAGCTGAGGTCCTTGGCTGGCAAGAGACCCCAGAATTTTCTCCTCTCTGTTGTTTTTTTTTTTCTTCCTTTCATTGTTTTTATTTTTTTTCTTCCTTGCTGTTCCCCTCTTGCTTTCTAGCCTTTCTATCTCCCCTTTATTCTTTCTTTCTTTTTTTTTTTTTTCCTGCTTATGTATTTCCAACCACTGCTGCTTCTTCCTTTCTCCTGTTTCTTTTTCTTTTTCTACTTCTATGTTTTTTGTTGTTTTATTTTGTTTTACTATTCTCTGGTCTCTTTCCCTTTTACACATTCCTCTAATTGTGTTTAATTCTTTTTCTATCTTTTTATTTTTTACTATTCCCTGGACTCTTTCCCTTTTATACATTCCTAATTATTAATTCTTTTTCTTTTTACTCTTTTATTTTTGTCTTTATTATTTCATTTTCTCCTCTCTCTTTTCTCCCTTTGCTTTTTATATTCTTTTTCTAACTGGTCTGTATTTTTTATTTTTTACTTTTTTTGCTTTTGTTTACTTGTTTATTTTCCTTCTCTCTTGTGTGTGCATTTTCTTTTTTGCCTCACCTGACAGGAAACACCAATTTCATCCATATAGCCCAGCTACAACCTTACCCTCTACAATGTTGGTCAAAAGCCAATACCAGCTACTGTGGTGGTTATGTGCCGTGGAGTCAGTTCTGACTCATAGCGACCCTGCACAGGGTTTCCGAGGCTGGAAATCTTTATGGGAGCAGAAACCTCATCTTTCTCCCACAGAACAGCTGGTAGTTCGAACTGCTGATGTTAAGGTTATCAGTTACTATACACCGGATCAATGATAGCAACCAACATCAGCCAAATCCATCCTAAACTGAACTGCATGAACAGTGAACAGAGAATAGTACACAAGCTCATCTCCTGTTCACACTCACCAGGAGGCAGTTGGTGAATGTCTAAAGAATACACCAACATACTGTCATCAACTTTATACAAACACAACAACATCACAATGTCTCAAAAACAGCAGATAATTCACACAAAGAAACAAAACAAAGTAATTCAAACAAGTGACCAAGAGGCAGAACTAGAAAAACATTTTTAAGGGAAAACAAGGGCACTGGAACTACCTAAAAATAGAATTCATGAGAATGATATTTATCTGCTTCCAAATGATTGACAGAAAGGTGAAAGAAAGCAAGGACAAATTCAGGAAAGCATGACAG
>NW_006408631.1:10617694-10629612 GCF_000296735.1 Chrysochloris asiatica
GCTCTTTTTCCGGCACTATATCTGACAGTGTTTCTCTGCTATTCATAAGGTTTTCAGTGACTAAAGATTTGGAACCAAGAATAATAGATCCAGCAAAACTGTCCCATAAATGTGATGGTAGAATTAGAACATTTCCACATAGACAGAAATTAAAGGATTTGTAAAAACCAGGTCAACTTAAAAAAAAATATATGAAGGGGAGTCCTTTGGACTGCACAGACAGCAACCAGAGATTGACAATCATTACAACACCACTCAGAATTCAATCCAGACGTAGACATATCCAAAGTAAAGCAAACCTACAAGACAGAAAATAGGGAATCAGAGATATGAATTTATAATAAAGATAACTACAAAGGGAAAAATATAGTTATAAAACCTCCAAATGGCAAGAAATTCAAGTAGATTTTAAGATAAAACAGTCTGTTTTAAATTGGGGAAGAAATTAATAAATTATAGAGTAACCTCAAAGAAAATCAATATATATTCATTTCAAATCAAGAAAAGAAAAAAAAATTAAGTGTTATAAACATTAAGCACATGCTTAGCATTTCTCAAGCTGAAAGAGCTGGAGAAAAAAAAAATTAAGCCTCAACTTGTCATATTGAACATTTGTGCTATGGGCAAATTTTTGAATGATACAGAAATCATCTAAGAGATGGAAGGTATACATCGAGTCACTACACCAAAGAGAATTGGTCTATGTCCAAAATTTCAAGAGATAGCATGTGATGAAGAATCCACGGTTCTGAAGGTAGAAGTCCAAACTACCCTAAAGGCATTGGCAAAAAACTGTGCTCCAGAATTGATGGAATACAAATTGAAATCTTTCAACAAACTGATTAAGCCCTGGAGGCACTCACTTATCTATGTTAAGAAATTTGGAAGACAGCTACCTGGCCAACTGAAGGAAGAGATTCATATTTATGTAATTTTGCATATGTGCCCTAATTCTGCTGAGGAATTTTCCTTTAATTCCTGTTTCTTTGAGTGTTTGGTGTTTGTTTGTTTTTTTCTTTCAGAATGGATGGTGTTTTGAAATATTTAAGGTGAAGCGTCATGATTCTGTAATGAATGCTCACTTAATTACAATTACAATGTGCAATACAGGGAGTAAACATAAACATGGTAAAAGGTTAGTGATTATGAAATGTTGAATGGTAGATGAGCGTTTACTATATTCTTTCCTTTTTGTGTTTGTTAGAAAGTTTTCATGGTAAAGATTGAGAACTAAAGTAGTGCTGATACAGGCACAGTATCTAACTGGCATATGTGTTGAATGTGTTAAATTGAATGTACAGTAGCTATTTCACTCACAATCAAAGATTTCAGCAGGAGAAAACAGCCAGGGTTGTAATAATGAGAGTTCTTCCCCACTGTTTAGGAGCTCTGGTAGCGTAGAGGTTACGAGTCCGACTGCTAACCTCCAGGTCAGCAGTTTGAAACTACCAGCTCTTCGATGGGAGAAAGATGAGGCTTTCTGCTCCCGTAAAGATTGGTGGTGGTTATGTGCCGTGGACGTGTGAAGTCGGTTCCAACTCACAGCGACCCTGAACAGGGTTTCCGAGGCTGTAAATCTTTACGGGAGCAAAAAGCCTTTTCTCCCGCGGAACAGCTGGTAGTTTCGAACTGCTGACCTTAATATTCACAGGCCGATTTGTTTCGAACTGCTGACCTTAGAGATCCTTCCCGTAAAGATTAACAGCCTCAAGAACACTATGCAGGCTCCAGCCTCAAGAACACTATGCAGGCTCGCTGTGAGTTGGAACCGACTGCACAGCACATAACCAAAACTTATCTTAAGGTGAGTGGAGGCTGTTAATGATCGTGGAAGTAATATTGTACTAGGAACCAGGAATTGTAATGACATGAAAATTCTAACTTTGGACAAATTGCTTACCTATCTAGAGCCTATTTTCTCATTTAAAAGTAGTAGTAATTATCCTTGCCTTGTATTTTACAGGCTTGTTCTAAGGATGAAACTCAGTAATGACTGTGGAAATGACCCCTAAACAGTTGGAGTTGCAAGCTGATTCACAATCACGGTTGCACTTCATGATCTAAGACACATATTTTTTTATATTTAACATCTCTAACTTGGTAGCTGTCTTATCAAAAGGATGATGCATCCTAGCTTTATCTGTAACATTCATTTTTTTTCTTGGTGAATGTTATGGATTGAATTGTGTAATCCCATCACCCCACCCCAAAAAACATGTGTTATAAATCATAATCTCTATGGTTTTGGAGCACTAGTGGCACTGTGGAATAAGCATTGGACTGCTAATCACAAGGTTAGCAGTTCAAACCCACCAGCTGCTCCATGGGATAATTATAAGGCTTTATGCTCCTAAAGCGATTTACAGCTTCAGAAACCCTATCCAGTGTCATTATAGTTGGAACCCACTGGACATCAACTAACAACAAATTGACTGACTATAATCCCATTTGGGAATGGGTTGTCTGTGTTATGCTAATGAGCCAGGATTCATGTAGGGGACATATTGACTTATTCTCTTTTGAAATGTAAAATAATATCTAACAAGTGAACAGGGGAAATATAAGGAATGATAGATGTCATGGCAACATCCAAGGAATCAGGAAACAGAAGCGAAAGAAACAAAGACCTTCCTTCAGAGCAGACAGAAAGAGAAAGCTTCTTCTAGAGCCAATGCACTGAATTTGAACTTCTGGCCTCCTAATTGTGAGAAAATTGTTTCCCTTTTGTTAAAGCCATTCACTTGTAGTATTTCTGTGATAGTAGCACCAGACAACTAAGACAGTGTATGTAATGTTAAGTGTGTCTCCAATCAGAGGCATCTTAGATTTGATGAAATACAGTGGCTAACTGGTCTTGGGAAATGATTTAAACCCCTTTCTTTTTTATTTTGGGGATAAAAGTACTATGTTATGAAATGTTATGAAAATTAAATAAGATGAACTATATAAAGCCCTTAAGTGCTCAGTAAGTAGTATTATTTGTTGTTGTTAGGTGCCGTCAAGTTGGTTTCAACTCATAGCGATCCTGTATAGGGTTTCTGAAGGACAGCTGGTGGGTTTGAACCACTAACCTTGCAGTTCAAACCGACCTTGCAGTCTAGTGCTTATCCTACAGCACCGCACCAGGACTCTATGAAATATTATTAAACAGATATAAGTTATATTACTTAATAAAGAGCTTGTACAATCTCTAAAGAACCTGCCTGTAAAATTTACTTTGCCCTCATTCTTGAGTAGCAAAAGGAGATACTGCCCTCGCATGCTATTCTCACAATTGCTTGGATTTGAGCACATAGTTGCAACCACCATGCCAACTCATCTCATGGAGGATTTCCGTCAGTTTTTGCTGACCTTCTACCAAACATAATGCCCTTTTCTAGAGATTGGTCTTTCCTGATGATGTATCCAAAATAAGCAAGACAAAGTTTCTTCTCCAGCCTCACTTCTAAGGAGCATTATGACTTACTTTCTTTAAGACTGGTCTGTTTGTTTTTCTGGTAGTCTATATCTGGTGGCAGTTCAAACTCATCAGCCACTCCTTGGAAACCCTACACATGGTCACTGTGTGTCAGAACGGACTCAGCAACACTTAACAACAACAACCTATCTGGTGTGGCCTTGGGGGATAAGCACTGAACTGCTAAACACAAGGTCGGCGCTTCAAACCCACCAGTGGCTCCCAGGAATCCCTCTACAGGGTCACTATGAGTTGGAACCGACTTGAGGGCTCTTACCAACAATATATATTCTTCTCCAATATCACTATTCCAATGCATTAATTCTTCTTTCACCTTCTGTTTTTTCATTGTCCAGCTTTCACATGCATAGGAGGTGAATGAAAAAGTTTATGGCTTTTATAAATTGGAATACAAGATGCCAGGATAACAAACTCTTTTTTCTTTTGGTTTCTACAGCTAGGAGGCTGCTGTTATTTTCACAGCCACGCTTTTTGAGACTCTCTTAACTTCCTTCTCACTGGGTTCGCACAATCTTTGTGCCCGGAACTTCTTGAGAATGTTGTGAACAGTTGAGCCACACTGCAGGTACCTCCCAGCAAACCTCTACGTGATTTACCTGTAAGAGTGAGTCCTGGTATGGCACTGTAGGATAAGCACTGGACTGCTAGTCAAGAGTTCAGGCCCACCAACTGCTCTCAGAAATCCTTTACAGGGTTGCTATGAGTTGGAACTGACTCAACATCACACAAGAAAATAAAAGTGTAACTGAAAGGAGCCCTGGTGGTGCTGTGGGTTAAGCACTGGGCTGCTAACCAAAAGGTTGGTGCCACCAGCTGTTCCATGGGAGAAATATGAAGTGGTCTGCTTTCATAAAGATTTATAGCCTGGAAAACTTCCACCCTGTCTTATAGGGTCTCTATGAGTTGGAATCAACTCCACTGGGGAGTGAGAGTGCAACTGAATTCTGGAGCCAGGTGGGTAAACACATTACCTGAGGTAAATGAAAGGCTTTTCTTTATGTTGCCCTGCAGCGTGAGGATTCCATTTGCCTGATTCCTCCTAAGGAGGGAAATGTGTGAATCCTGTGGGCCTGCTGCAGCCTGTATAAAGTGTTTCCAACCAGAAAGACACAAATCAACTCCTGCTGTAAATGCTCCAGCCTTACCTTTTGATTGCACACTTTGGGGAGCACAAACTGTTTCTGAGAGGAGAGCAAAGCTTGGAAGTGAAGGTTGTTCCCAGGACTGCTATAAAGAACCAGTGATTCACCTGTAGTACTGGAATTGTCTTTTCTTTGACAAAAATCTAGAGAGATGTTATTGAGGTCCTTGAAAATGGGGTCTAGAATGCCAGATTTTCTTTTTTTATTAGTCCTTCTCCATCCTCTAAAGAAAATAATCCCTTTGGCATTTAGCTTTCTACTGCCTTGTTTACCTCTCTTTCATCTATCTCTTTCTGTCTTTCTCAATCTTTTCTGTCTCTTAAAACCCAAAAACCAAACCAAAAGAAACCCAGTTGTTAGCTTTGACTCATGGTAACCTCATGTGTATCAGAGTAAAAGTTATGCTCCACAGATTTTTCAATGACATTTTTCAGAAGTAGATTGCCAGGTCTTTTTTCCTAGGCACTTATGTTGTTGTTGTTAAGTGCCATCGAGTCTGTTCCGACCCATAGCGACCCTGAACAGGGTTTCCGAGGCTGTAAATCTTTATGGGAGCAGAAAGCCTCATCTTTCTCCCGCGGAGCAGCTGGTAGTTTTGAACTGCTGACCTTATGGTTCGCAGCCCAATTCATAACCACTACGCTAACAGAGCACTTATGGGTGGACTTAAACCTCCAACCATGTGTTTAGCAGCTAAGCAAGTTACCCGTTTGCACAATCCAGGAACTGAGCCCCTCTCTTTTACTTAAAAACATCCAGTTCCTCTTTCTGCAATGGAATATTTGATATTTATATTATTTCTTAGTTCTTTTATTTTTTTATCTTTCTAGTACTATTTTTAAGTCCTGGTGTGGCGCTGTGGGCTAATGCATCAGACTCCAAAGTCGTGTTTGAACTGCAAGGTCAGTGGTTCAAGTTCATCAGCTCACCAGCTGCTCCTTGGAAACCCTATACAGAGTCGCTATGGGTCGGAATCAACTCAACAGCACTTAACAACATGCTTTTTAAATTTAGAAACTTTTCATTTTTATTTCATTTCAGACTAACAAAGATGGAAAAAATAGTACAAAAGAATTCCCATATAGTCCATATACTCTTCACACAGATTCCTCAAATACTAACATCTTAAAGATAAAAAAAAAAAAAAAATAATAGATAATGCATTCACATGGTTCAAAATGAAAATAATATAAAATTATACATTGAGAGCTGTTATTCTTACCCATCCTTGCTCATTATCTCCCTAGTTTTTCATGTTGTTATTAAATGTCATTAAGTTAGTTCCAACCCATAGCAACCCTGTATAGAGTTTCTGAGGAGCAGCAGGTGAGTTTGAACTGTCAACCTTGTGGTCCAGGGCTTATCCTATAGCGCCACACCAGGACTTTAATTGTTAAGTATTGTAAAGTCAGCTCCGAGATATAGTGACCCTGTATAGGGTTTCCAAGGAGCAGCTGGTAAGCTTGAACCATCAACCTTGCAGTTCTAACCTTGCAGTCCAATGCATTCACCCACAGCAACACAGCAGGACTTTTATTTGTTGTTGTGACATGCTGTCAAGTCAGTTCCGATCCATAGCAACCCTGTATAGGGTTTCCAAGGAGTAGCTGGTGAGCTTGAAATGACGTCCTTGAAGTTCAAATAGTTTTGTAGTCTGGCTCATTAACCCACAGCGCCATACCAGGACTCCAGGACTTTTATAGGCTACTGTAAAACTTGATATTTTTTTAGGGCAAATATTAGCAAACATGCTCTCTAATTGTTTTTTACACAAATTGTAACACTATATACACGGTTTTGCAATTTACTTTCTCACCTAGAACTCTTATGTTCCTGAGTTGTTTCCTATGATATATAGCATACTCATGTCATTATGTGGATATCACCCAGTGTATTTAACCAGTTTCCTAATGATAGATGCTTAGGTTCCCCAATCTTTTGCTAATGCAAACAATCTTAAAAACAATAATCTTAGACACATATCTTTTTGTTTATGGGATTGCTGACTTGAAGGGTATTTGTAATTTTTATGTTGTTGTTAAGCGCTGTCAAGTTGGCTCCAATTCATAGCAACCCTGTACAAGGTTCCCAAGGAATGGCTGGTGGGCTTGAAATGACAACTTTGTGGCTGGCAGTCCAGTGCTTATCCTACAGCACCACTGTTAAATTGCCCTTGATCTTTGCCAGACACTAGCCTCTTTACCTGCAGTTTTGCCAGCAAAGTGATTGGAATATTTACCCATTTAATAATGAAAAAAGGTTCTCATTTTAATTGCATGTCTCTTTTGAGTGCAATTGAACATTTGTTCATATGTTTAATGGTCATTTGTAATTGCTGCAGCTTGTTTTTTGTCAGTTTTTTTTTTTTCTTGGTAGTTTGCTATCGCTCATCTTTTCTGTATGATTTTTAGGTATTATTGGTGTGATTTAAGAGTAGTCTTCTATTTCTCTCTGTGCAGCAAATATTTTTCCCAATTTTTCATTTTCTTTTGACATTGCTTATTTTAAATTCATGTTTATTTTTATTCAATTACATCATCCACATAATTTAAAAATCAAATAGTATTAAAAGATCTATGATGAAAAACAAAGTCCTGGTATGGCACTGTCAGATAATGCACTGCACCACAAGGTTGGTTTGAACCACAAAGTTGGCAGTTTAAACTCACCAGTCACTCCTCAATAACCCTGTACCGGGTTGCTATGAATCAGAACTGATTTGACAGGCGTTAACAACATGATGAAAAACAGCAGTCCCCTTGCTTCAACTTACTTAAACTCTAATACCACTCACCAGAGGCAACCACTTTTGATTCTTTTTGTTGTAATTTCTGATATTCACCTCCTAGTGTGGCACTGTAGGATCAGCACCACAAGGTTGGTTTGAACCACAAGGTCACCAGTTCAAACCCACCAGCTGCTCTTCGGAAACCCTGTACAGGGTCGCTATGAGTCAGAACCAACTCAACAGTATTTAACAACAACAATTTTCATGTAACGGAGCTCTGGTAGTGTAGCGAATTACAAGTTGAGCTGCTAACTGCAAGGTCAGGCATTCAAATCTACCAGTCTCTCCACATGAGAAAAAGAGGCTTTCTGATCCTGTAAAGATTATGGAAACTTTAAGAACACAGCCCGGAAACTTTAATCTATGAGTCAGAACTGAGTCTGCAGCACACAACCATTACCATGTTCATATAATATGCTTATATCTATATTTCTCCACTCATTGCTTTTATACATTATCTATTGACATATGATTATGGATGATAAAGAATTTGGGTCCTTCTCTTCCTCATCTCTCATCCTAATTAGAATGGCATGTTCCAGTGGTCAAATTGAAAAGCTGCTCACAGCATCCTGAAGGCTGGATTGTGGTCCAGAACTCGAAGATGGGGTGGCTTGGGGGTGAAGCTTAAGGCAAGGGCTATTTACCATTTTGTATAGAAGTGTTTCAAGGAGCCCTGGTATTGCAGTGGATGGTGAACTGGGCTGCTAACCACAAGGTCAGCAGTCATATCTACTAGTAGAAGATGAGACTTCTGCTCCTGTAAATATTTCCTGCCTTGGGAACCCTATAGAGGGTCACAGTGAGTCGGAACTGACTCGAGGACATACCACCACCACCACTGCCTAGAAGTATTTCAAAGAGCCCTGATATTGTAGTGGATTCTGAGCCTGGCTGCTAATGGCAAGGTCAGTAGTTCAAATCTATCAGTCGCTCTGCGGGAGAAACATGAGGCTTTCTGCTTCCATACAGATTTACAGTCACAGAAACCCTGTGCAAGTTTGCTATGAATTGGAACCAACTCGACGGAACACAACAACAATAAAAGTATTTCAACATGAGCTAAATGCCAGCATTATTGTCCCTCACATTTTTATCCCAACTCCTAGCAATTCTATAGGACAGAGTGGAACTGTGTCATGGGGTTTCCAAGGCTGAAATCTTTATGAAAGCAGGTTGCCATTTCTTTCTCCTGCAGTGAAGCTTGTGAGTTTGAACCACTGATCTTTCAGTTAGCAGCCCAATGTTTAGCCCACTGTGCTACTAGGGCTCCTCTTGTCATCTTAATCTTACCTCTTCTTACCTGTGCCTTGGGTTTTGCAAACTTCCTTAGTCTGTGCTTGCATTGTAGGGCCTAAGTATTTAGGGTTGGTATCCACTTAGGTTATGAATCGGGCTGTGAACCGCATGGTCAGCAGTTCAAAACTACCAGCGGTTCCACGGGAGAAAGATGAGGCATTCTGCTCCTGTAAAGATTTACAGCCTCGGAAACCCTATGCAGGGTCGCTGTGAGTCGGAACCGACTCCACGGCACTTAACAACAACAACAACAATCCACTTAGGGGGTCCTGGTGTGGCCCTGTGGGTTAAGGTACGGGATTGCAAAGTTGGTTTGAATTGCAGGGTCGGCAGTTCAAACTCACCAGCTGCTCCTCGGAAACTCTATGCAGGGTTGCTATGAGTCGGAACCTACTTAATGACATTTAACAACAACAACAACAAGGATATTCATTGCAGTTTTTCAAAAAGTTTAATTTTGCTTCCTAAATTGTCTTTATTTCCTTTATTCTCTTCATCTTGGTTTTTGTCTTTAATGTTGGAGAGTTTCTCAACAGTTTAGTGGCCTTCCCTTTCTCTTTGTCCGTATTTGATAATGAGGCCCTATAAAGCTGAATGGGAACCTGTGTGCATTGGTGGATCTTGTTAATGTAAGGAGTCACTGCAGGCAGATCAGACAGTGAGTTACCTTGTTCATTGGGAAATCCCCAAAGGTCAGTATTTATAGATGCATGTCTCGCCAGAGAATTCGCTTATCCTTGCTCTGGTATGGGATATAAGTTTCACTGTTGGCATTCTGGGCTCAGAGCCCAGAGATTCCATCACTCTGTGTATAGATTTTACTTTGTCCCCTGTTTTCAGTTGTGCTTCACCTACCTTACCCTTTTGAGTCCATAACACTGTCTGTAGGGCATCTCTGCATTGTATTCTGTCTGTTACAGAATATGCATACCTTGTCAGATTATGCATTCTTTATAGAAATGATCTTCTCCTAGTTTCCACAGAAAGTACCAAATTCTACACTGCTTTCTAATATGCCCCAAATCAAAAGAAAAAGAAGACCAGTAAGTAGATTTGGACATGTTCTATTAATGAAAATAGGAATTACTTTGAATTTTTATTGTTAGATATATTTTTTATAATACTGTCTTATTTGCATAAAATGTGGCATTTGATTTTGTTTGTATAGTATAATTACAATCATATTCTCTTAGCTTTAGTAGTCATGTCCAGTTGTTATAGAATGAAAGGTAGAAACAATTTAAAATAATATTTTAAATAATTTAAAATAATATTTTAAATTATTTAAAATAAAAGAAATAGCATCCTTGGGAAAATGGGCCCCAGGGCACAATGTTTAATTATCTTGTGGTCCATAATTCATTATTTTTTCTCGTGTAGATGAAAGTAACTATTTTTTGTCCTTATCAAAGTAACCAATGCTCAGTGCATAAAGAAATAATTCAGATAATAATACTAAAGAGTGTAAAGGAAAAAAAAATGAAACCACTAGTCACTTGGAATTGTCAATTAAAAGCCGAGTGTCTGTTTCCCTCTTTTTTCCAGGGGTCACTATGAGGGGGCTTCAAAAAGTTCCTGGAAAAATTCCATTATTTCTAATTCAATTTTTTCATGAACCTTTTGAAGCTGCCTTGTATTTTCAGCACATTGAGGGGAGGGAAAGGCTGCTTATCTCAGTCTATTTTGCTGCTTGTGTCTCTCCATGATCCAATCAGGTCCTTCCTACGGTTCCAACATCACCTGTTTCCAGTGGTTTCAGCCCTGGGAAGAATATGCTGTGTGGTAGAGTGAATACAGCTCATGGACAGAAAGAAGAGGTATGTGTGTGTGTGTGTGTGAGAGAGAGAGAGAGAGAGAGAGAGAGACAGAGAGAGACAGAGAGAGACAGAGAGAGAGAGAGGGTCATCTGGGTGCTTGGTTCTAATAACTCCTAAGGGCAGCTTTATGCTTCCCATTTTTGTTTTGGGGGTTTGATTATTCCTTTTTACCTAAAAGAGTTCAAATGGAACTTTTGTTACTTAAAATAATTCTGATGGAAACATATATGAATTGTTATTCCTGCTTTACTAATGAGGAAACTGGAGCTCAGATTGGTTAAAGTACCTGCCCAATGCTACAGAGTAGCAGAACAGGCCTATTGGATTCCAAATGCTATGCGCTTCCCGGTTCCTGTCCTGTGCCCTTCACTCTTACTGTTGCAGGCTGAAGTAGGGTT
Source organism: Chrysochloris asiatica (assembly GCF_000296735.1). Lineage (NCBI taxonomy): Eukaryota > Metazoa > Chordata > Mammalia > Afrosoricida > Chrysochloridae > Chrysochloris > Chrysochloris asiatica. The sequence continues at coordinate 10,628,617 of NW_006408631.1, forward strand.
CCTCTAAGAAAGTGAAGTGTTGGAGTTCTGCATCATCAGTTTAAGGGGAGGTGCTGTGGATTTTCCTACCCAACTCTAAAGCCAGATGCGGTGACATGCAAAGATGGGGGCTGCCCCAGGAAGAGTGGTGGTGGTTATGTGCCGTGGAGTCGGTTCCGACTCATAGCGACCCTGTACAGGGTTTTCCCGAGGCTGTAAATCTTTACGGGAGCAGAAAGCCTCATCATCTTTCTCCCGCGGAACAGCTGGTAGTTTCGAACTGCTGACCTTGCGGTTCGCAGCCCGATTCGTAACCACTATGCTACCAGAATAATGCTCATCATTCCCTGACTGATCATCTGCTTTGGCAGTGGATTTGTTGAGCTGCCCTTCACCTGTCTGAGGCAGGCAAAAGCATGTGGGAGAGAGGTGTGGCTGTGCTGAGAGCTGATGGCAGTGGGGCTGACTACACAGTTTGCTTAGGCAAAATGTGGGAGTTTTCAGGAGGTCTAGAGAGTGCTGGGAGTACTGGTGTGGCACTGTAGGATAAGCACTGGACTGCTAGACAAAGGTCAGCAGTTCAAACCCACTAACCACTCCTTGGAAACCTTATACAGTGTTGGTATGAGTTAGAATCAACTTGATGGCACTTAATAACAACAAGAACTTGCCTATTAGGCAGAGGCTCCCCAGAAACAAGAGGCCTGGCAGGACAGACTGCCAGGAGAGACACTGGGGGGCAGCGTAAAGTAAGCCTGTAAGCCAGCTCTCTGGCTCCCATCTGGAATGCCCGGTGGGAGCAGGAGAGAGCAGATCTTTATGTCTACCTTATGGTGATTTAGAAAGGAAAAGTTTGTATCGAACATGGCACAGGAATTATAAACAGTATGGATTTTTTAATAACTTTTGATAACTAAGTAGCTAGATCTTCCCAAGATATCATGTTAGCCATTGGGGAAAGTCAGTATTTGACAGTTGGGGTTCAGAGACAACAAAAAAATTATTTCATAGCAAAGG
>NW_006408631.1:10630277-10632082 GCF_000296735.1 Chrysochloris asiatica
TTTTGTTCCACATTGTTTCCCACTCTATCTGGAACGTTCCAATGCCATCCCTTTCAGAGCAGTTGGTAATGGTAGCTGGTCTCTTGTGGTCTCAGAGTTCTGGGGACTGTTGTTCATGTGTTCCATGAGTCCAATGGACTAATTGATTCCAAGCATCTTAAATTTTCATCACTTTTCTTTCTTCTGCAAATGAAGAGACCAATGTTGTTTTTAAATGCTCTCAGGTTGGTTCCAACTCATAGTGACCCTGTATAGGGTTTCCAAGGAGCAGCTAGTGGGTTTGAACCACCAATCTTGAGGTTAGCAGTCCATTGCTTATCCAACAGTGCCACACCAGGATACTGGAGAGAACAATAGCTACATCATGAGCTTTTAAGATTCCAGTTGCTATTCACCAAAGTAAGATGTAGAACATTATGTTTGTGGACTATGTTATGCCAATTGACCATGGTGTCCCTTCAGACTATGGTCTTGAACCCTCAGGCCTAGCAACTCATTGCCTCATGGTGTTTCATAATACCCAAATCATTTTCATCATTTTGTCCCCTGTATGTTCTACCACATTCATAGTTATGTTTGCAGCAAAGGTAAATACCCACATACAAACATCCTCTGCCAAAGCCTTATATATTAGTGGATATACTCCCACTCTTACTCACATATCTGTTCAGCATGTGTATCTGTCCATGTGTCTACCTGTAGAACCCTGCTGTTGCAGCATTGTGTATATAATCCTTTAACCTTTACATTCCTCCCTGTGTCTTCACCTGGCTTCATCATTTTTCTGCCAACCTCCCTCTTCTTGTATATTGCTTTCCCTGTCATCCAAGTTAACATTTGTCTACCCTCTACCCATTGAATTACTCTCCCTTATTACTCTCCCTTACCTCCCAACCCTGGTAACCATCAAAGAATGTTTCTTTTAGTATGAAAACCTTTTCTTGAGTTGTATGATAGTGGTCCCATACAATATTTGTACATTTGTGATTGACTAATTTCATTTAGCATAATGTCCTCAAGATTTATTCATGTTATGGGGTGTTTCACAAATTTATTGTTGTTTTTCAATGTTGGGTAGCATTCTATAGTGTGTATGTACCAAAGTTTGTATGTACCATGTCTGTTCTTCCACTGATGTGCATTTATTTAGACTGTCTCCATTGTATGCTATTGCGAATGCTGCTGCGATGAACAAAGGTGTGCCTATACTGCAAACTCCTGAATAATCTGATTCCATTTATTCATGCCAGGTCTAGGCCCCCAATAAGAAAAGGAAGAATCTTAAAAAGACGAAAACCACAGAAGCTGGAATGCTTGATTGCCAAGTGCAACACCTCAAGAATTCACATTTGTCTCTAGAGTTATAGTTCTTGTAGCGATGCCCAGTAGGTTTTCTGCATAGTTGATTAATGACCACTGAGGAAAAGAGGGAAGCAGACACTTGGATTTCAATTGTCAGACACATGGGTTTCAACTTTCCAAGTGAATGGTAGGTTTCACTTTTTTCTTTACATTCTTACATATTATCTGAATTACTTTATTCAATGAGCATTGATTACTTTCATAATACAAAAATAACTATTTTTATCTAGGTGAAAAAAATTAATGAATTATTGATTCCAAGATAATCAAGCACTATGCCCTTGGACCCACTTTCTCAAGGATGTTCTTTCTCTCTTTTATTCTAAATTGATTCTAACGTCATAGTGTAGAACAACTGGATAAGACCTGCAGAGCTAAGTGAATATAGTTGCAACTATATTATACAAACAAGCTGAAAGAACACAGTTGATGCAAATGAGACA
>NW_006408631.1:10632182-10650118 GCF_000296735.1 Chrysochloris asiatica
TCGAAACTACCAGCTGCTCCGCGGGAGAAAGATGAGGCTTTCTACTCCCGTAAGGATTTACACCCTCGGAAACCCTGTACAGGGTTGCTATGGGTCGGGACCGACTCGACGGCACGTAACATGGTCAACATATATATATATATATCAATAATAAAATCAACATCCTTTCAGATAATAATTCCTATTTTCACCAGTAGAACAGCCTACTTCTGACTGAGATACAGAAATGGATTTCTAATTTAGAAATACTCAGTTAATACTGAACATTTGTTTCTCTGGAAGGACCCTCAACTAAACCTCAAACTTTCCTTAAAGATTATCTACTATCCCAGGCTTGGTCCTTGACCCCTTAGTCCATTACTACAGCCTTGAATTTTTGCCTTCGGTAAATTCCGTGGCAGGTCATGGCACAGGAAAGTTAAGAGGATGAATTCTGCTGGCAGAAAACTCTAGAGTCCAGCCTCAGCTTTATCACTACCAGCTGTGTGACCTTGAGCAGATTTTTTTAACCTTCTGTGGCCAACACATCTGTATTAGTTTCCTAAGGTGGCCATAACACAGTACCAAACACTAGGTGGCTGAAAATAATAGAAATTTGTTCTCTTACATTTTGGAGACTAGGAGTTCAAAATCAAGGTGTTTGTTGGCAAGATTGATTCCTCTGGGGTGCTCTGATAGAGTTACTTCCATGCTTCTCTCCTAACTTGGTGGTTGTTAACAATCCTTAATATTCTTTGGCTACTAGACATATCACATGGCCTTCTCCCCTGTGTGTTTCTGTTTCTGTCTTTTTTTTTGTAAGGACACCAGCTGTATTGGATCATTGTCCACCCTAATGACCTCATTAAGGAGCTCTAGTAGCATAGTGGTTATGAATCTGGCTGTGAAACCACAAGGTCAGAAATTTGAAACTACCAGCTGTTCCGCAGGAGAAAGATGAGGCGTTCTGCTCCTGTAAAGATTTACAGCATCAGAAACCCCATTCAGGGTCGCTGTGAGTTGGAATCGACTCGATGGCACTTACCAACAACAACAATGACCTCATTACATCTACCTTATTTCCAAATAAGGTGACATTCATAGCCAGTAGTGGTTGGTGATTGTGTGTCACTGAATCGGTTGCGACTCATAGTAACCCTGTATAGGGTTTCTGAGGCTGTAAATCTTTATGGGAGAAGTAAGCCTCAATCTTTCTTCTGAGTAACAGGAGAACTGCTACTACTACTTGAGTAGTAGATTCGAACTGCTGACCTTATAGTTAGTAAACCAACTCATAATCTACTATGCAACCAGACTCCACATTCATACTGGTGTTTAAAACTTGCACAAATCTTTTGGAGGGCACAGTTCAACTCACAACAACATAAAGTCAAGGTGGTAAAGAACAATTACTTGTGGTAGATATTGCACAATCTTTGGTATTTGGGGTGGTAGAGACTACATTAGAGTAGTGGTTACGAATCGGGCTGCGAACCTTAAGGTCAGCGGTTCGAAACTACCAGCTGCTCCGCGGGAGAAAGATGAGGCTTTCTACTCCCGTAAAGATTTACACCCTCGGAAACCCTGTACAGGGTCGCTATGGGTCGGAACCGACTCGACGGCACTAAACAACAACAAGAGACTACATTATGTATACTGCTGCAACCTCATTGGCAAGGAGAAAAGATTTCAGGCAGAATTCAGATACATGTAGACATTTGCTAGCAAGCAGGCATAAAACATGCATACTCTCTGTTCACTAAGCCTGAAGATTCCAAGCTCCACATAGTGTTCCTTACATTAAAGATGCATCTGAGAACCATATGCCTAGTAGCAGGATTCTGCAATGTAGGCACTCTTACAAATCAACCCTTGTGGGTCATTCATGCCAGAGAGCTCTTTAAATGACTGTAGTCATCCATGTATCTTTAGCAAACTATTATTTTTTTCAGTGTAAAGTCATTTTTAACACCAGTATGATAATGAAGATATTTAGTAGAGATTTTAAAAGGTGCTTACTAGAGATTTAAAAAGAAAAAACCATGCCTAGAAATTTATAGTAAGCCCCTCCGGTATGGGATCTTCTGATTGAATGCCAGGGAACCACACCTGGAGTGTGTATTCATGATTAGGGCAATGAATACTACAATGATGCAGCCTAAATGAATACACACTGTTAATGTTGAAAGATTTGGAAGTAAATTGCAAATGACATGATGCTTCTTACACCCTTCTGTTAAATGAGGATAGTTGTCACCAGAGTACTAAATTATAAGAAAAGCTTAGTATACTGTGTGGTAAGTAGTAAGGACTCAGAAAGTGTTAACTGATACTGTTGCTATTGTTTTTTGCTTGGATACCTTTTTTTGCAAGCAGATCTTTTTTGAAAAACGATGTACTCATTGTATATTTTTAAGATGTCATCTAAAAATTTTCACTATAAAGAGCTATAGTCAACAAAGATGTAATTTCTGATTGTTGTTGTTAAGTGCTGTGGAGTCAGTTCCAACCCACAGAGACCCTGTATTGGGTTTCCGAGGAGCAGCTGATGATGATATTTAAAAATTAATAAATATTTTATTAATTATTACAATTTTAAATTAAAACCGATACATGGATCTTTTAAATATAATAAATGGCACCTTAATGCCACAATAATTTAATGTATTTTTTTCCTTATTTAAGGGAGCACAGAGGCTTTATAGGATAAGCACTGGACTATGAACACCAAAAGGAGCTCTGGTAGCTTAGTGCTTATGAATCAGGCTGCGAACCACAAGGTCAGCAGTTTCTCGTGGGAGAAAGATGAGGCTTTCTGCTCCCGTAAAGATTTACAGCTTCGGAAACCCTGTACAGGGTCGCTATGAGTTGAAACCGACTCCACGGCACATAACTACAACAACAACAATGACCTTACAACAACAACAATGAACCCCAAGGTCGGAGGTTTAAGCCCTCCAGCCGTTCGTGGCTGAAAGATAAGGCTTTCTACTCCTGCCAAGATTTGTGCCTTGGAAACCCCATACAGTGTAGCTATGGGTTGGAACAACTTGACAGCACTAAACAACAACAATCCTTATTTAAAGAGTGCTTGGGTAGTCCAAATGGTCAATGTGTTCAGCTGCAAACCCAAAGATTGTCAGTGTGAGACTACCCAGGAGCTGCTTGAAATAGAGGCCTGGCGATCTACTTGTAAAGAATTAGTCATTGATAACCCTAATGAATACACATGAGGTTGCCATGAGGCACAATCAACTCATTTGTCAACTTTTTTTTTTTTATTCATCCTGATTTTTAAAATACACAGAGACTCTTTTTTATTTTTTATTTTTTGGACACTTTTTATTGTGAATTGAGTGAAGGTTTACAGAGAAGATCATCAGTTTCACATTCAACAAATCATACACTTTGTTTCATCTCAATGATTGCAATCCCCTCCTGTAACAACAGTTCTTTGTGACTTATTTCCAATCTACCCTCCTTCTCAACCCTTCTGAACTTTGTATTTAGTAAATATTGTCCTTTTGATCTTGAATGGTTGACGATTCCATGGTGCTCATAACTAATTAGTGTTGGTGTATATACCTATGAAACTGTTTACTGCTTGGCTAAAAATTGGGCCATGAGGGTAAGTTCCATTCCAGACCCAAAGGGTGGTCAAGGGCCATAGTTTTGGGTTCCTCTTCAGTCTTTTTTGGCCAGTAAGCCTGTTCTTATTTTTATAATTTTGATTTTTGTTCCACATTGTCTCCCATTTTATCCAGGACCTTCTAATGTGATCCCTTTCAGAGCAGTTGTTGGTGGGAACTGGGCACCATTTAATCCTTCTGGTTTCCTATTAGTGGTTACATGTTCCATTGGTCCACTGGACTAGTTGATTCCAAGCATCTTCACATTTTCATCACTCTTCTTTCTTCTGTACATGGAGAGACCAATATTTGCACTTACATGGCTGTTCATGGACTTTTAAGATCCCAGTTGTTACTTACCAAAGTAAGATATAGAACATTGTCTTTGTGGATTATGTTATGTTAATGGACCATGGTGTCCCCTGAGACCTAGGCCTAATAATCCATTGCCTTAAGATGTTTGATAATATCTAAGAAGTTTTCCTCATTTTGCCTTCTGTATGGTCCACTTCATTCATAGGTGTGTTTGCAGCAAAGGTACATGCCTCTCTTCTTGTTAAATGCCATGGCGTCGGTTCCAACTCATAGTGACCCAGTATAGAGTTTCTGAGAAATGGCTACTGGTTTTGAACCACTAACTTTCTGGTTAACAGTGCAGTCCTTATCCTACAGCACCACACCAGGACTCTGCAAAGGTAAATACCTATGTACAAATAGCCTGTGTCAAATCCTTATATGTTTGTGGGTATACATCCACTCTCCTTCCCGTACCTGTTCAGCATGTATATCTGTCCTCCATGTATCTACCCACAGAATACTGTTGTTCTGGAGTTGTGTACATAAGAATATTTACTTCTATTCCCTTTAACCCTTGCATTCCTTCCTATGTCTTCATTTGTCTTCTCATTCTTCTGACAACTTCCCTCTTCTTGTATATTGGCCTCTCCATCACCCGAGTTAGCTTGTGTCTACCTAGAGTCCTGGTGTAGCACTGTAGGATAAGCACTGGACTGCTAACCACAAGGTCACAAGATCAGCAGTTCAAACCTTGGAAACCCTGTACAGGGTCGCTATGATTCAGAATTGACTTAACAGCACTTAACAACAAACAGCTAGTGAGTGAATTGCTCTCCTTTCCTTCTTATCCCTGGTAGCCATCAAAGAAAGTTCTTTTAGCATGAAAACCTTTTGAGTTTTTATAAGATTTATCCTTTTATGAGTAACTAATTGCACTCATCAAGGAGACAGACTGAAGAAAATTCAAACTTTGACTTGCAATATTGAAGGATTCTATGGGCAAAATATTGAATGATGCAGAAGGCATTAAAAGAAGATGCAAAGAATATACAGTCATATCAAAAAGAAATAGTTGATGTTCAACTATTTCAAGGTCGTTTGTTTCTCTGTTTCGATTTATTCTTAAGGTGTGGCGCTGTGGGCTAATGCACGGGACAGCAAAGGCATTTGAACTACAAGGTCAATGGTTCAAGCTCAGCAGCCAGTCCTTGGAAACCCTATACAGGGTCGCTATGGGTTGGAACTGACTCAACGGCACTTAACAACAACAACATTGTAAATGGTATTGTTTTCCTGATTTCCTTTTCAGATTTGTCTTCTGTATAGTGTAAACGAATCCAGCTGATGTTTGTGTGTTGATCTTGTACCCTACCACTTTGCTGAATCTTTCAATGAGTTCCAATAAATTTCTTGCTGAGTCTGGGGTTTTCTATGTATAGGATCATGTCATCTGCAAACAGAGAGCTTTACTTCTTCTTTACCAGTTTGGATGCCTTTAATTTTCCTTTCTTGTCGTACAGCTCAAGCTAAGACTCCTAGGACAATATTAAATAGGAATTGTTATAAAAGATGTCTTTGTCTAGTTTTTGATCACAAGGGAAGTGCTTTTAGCTTCTCTCCATTGAGAGTAATGTTGACTGCTACTTTTGTATGTTGTTGTTAGGTGCCATCAAGTCAGTTCTGACTCACAGCAACCCTATACACAAAAGACTGGAACACTGTCTGGTCCTGCATCATCCTCATAATTGTTGCTGTACTTAAGCTCATTGCTATTGTAAAAATCCATTTCACTGGGGATATTCCTCTTTTTTGCTGACCCTCCATTTTATCAAGCATGATGCTCTTCTCCGGGGAGAAGGCTGTTGGATTTATGTATATGCCTCTAATTATGTTGAGATATTTCCCTTCTATTACTATTTTGTTGAGTCTTTTTATCAGGAATGGAAGTTGGATTTTGCCAAATGGATTTTCTGCATCAATCTATATGATCATGTGATTCCTTTCCTTTGTTTTACTTATATGGTGGATTACACTGATTGTTTTTCTAACACTGAACCATCCTTGCATACCTGGTGTGAATCCCACTTGGCCATGATGTATTATTTTTATAATATGTTGTTGAATTCTATTGGTTATAATTTTGTTAGGAATATTTGTATCTATGTTCATGAAGCATATTGGTCTACAATTTTATTTTTTTATGATATTTTTGCCTAGTTTTGTTGTGGGGATTATGCTTACTTTATAAAATGTGTCAGGGAAGGGTTCCTAGAAGAAAACTTTCCTAACATTCTGAAAAATAAGAAGATAGTCATTCAATAAGTTAAAGGAACTCCAAACAATATGTTGTTGTTAAGTGCCAACCTTGAAATCCAGTGCTTATCCTACAGTGCCAAACCAGGACTCCTATAGATCTCCCCACCCCCCAAATGGTTCAAAACCAAAGACAAATAAAATATCCTGAGAACACCTGGGGAAAACGAAAAGTTGCCCACAAAGGGGAACTAATAAAACTAAGCTCAGATTTCTCAGCAGAAACCAAGTAGGCAAGATAATGGGATGACATATATAAAGCTCTGCAAGAAAAAAATTCCCAACCAAGCATCATATACCTAGAAAAATTGTCCATCAAATATGATGGCAAAATTAGGACATTTCCAGATAACGAGAAATTAAAAGAATTGGGAAAAAACAGACCAATAAAAAATGCTAAAGAGAGTTCTTTGAAAAAAGAACCAACAATAACAGGCAACAACCTGAAACAAACATATACGACAATATCACCAGAACACAACCAAGATTTAGAAGTATTAAAAGAAAACAAACCTAGAAGACTAAAAATAGGGAACCAGAGATATCAGTTTGCAACAAAAAAACCATGAAGTACAAAAAGGGGATAATGTAGTTACAGAAGTTCCAAATGAAAGGAAAATCAAGTAGATTTGGAGAAAATAAATAAACTTAATTGTAGTCCTAAAACTAGACCAAACCTCACTCCTTGCCGTAGCCCAACACCTACCCCTAATATTAACCTTCATTCTAACCACAGCACAATCAGGAAAATCCTAGGCATTGCCTGGTGGTAGTGGTATGCCAGGGAGTTGGTTCTGACTCATAGCAACCCTGTATAGGGTTTCCAAGACTGTAAAACTTTATGGGAGCAGAAAACCTCATCTTTCTCCAGGGGAACTGCTAGTAGTTTCAAACTACTGGCTTTGAGGTTAGCAGCCCGACTCATAACCACTATACTAATAAACCTAACTCCTTACTACTACCCACCACTATCCACCCATCCACACTACATGGCAAACATGTTTTTTAAATATTTGTGGGAGTAAATATCTACTAAATAATGCATTTCAATGTTTTCCATCCTTTTCTAAATTCTGGAATAGTTTGAATAGAATTGGTGTTACCTCTTCTCTAAATGTTTGGTAGAATTCACCAGTAAATCCATCTGGACCCAGACTTTTTTTTGTTGGGAGTTGTTTTTTAATGACCTGTTCAATTTCTTCTTTGGTATATGTATGTTCAAGTTATCTGTTTCCTTCTGTATTAGTGTGGGTAGGTAGTGTTTTTCTAAAAGTTTGTCCATTTCTTCTAGATTTTCAAACTTGTTGGAGGGCAATTTTTCATAGTAGTCTGTCATTGTTTTAATTTCTGTTGGTTCTATTGTGACATCACCCATATAGTTTTTTTAAGTTTTTATTGTGAATTGAATGAAAGTTTACAGGGCAGATCATCAATTTTACATTCAACAAATCATACACCTTATTTCACTACAATAACTATAATCCCCTCCATGTACCATCAGTTAACAGTATTTCTCTCTATTCACTTTAGCTCAGGCAAAAATAATAATTTACACCACCAAAGGGCACATTCTGCAAGTCTGCCTCCTGATTGCCAGCTGGTAGTCCCTCTCTTCCCATGAATCTAGAGTCCTCAGCTGCTCCGGCTCTCCATTTCCCCATCTCTGCCTCCATCTCTGATGTTACTGCTTCTCTGGATAACGTCTTGCATTCTGCTTGTGCTCTTCTTCCTTGATAATCCTAGGGTCCTTTGTTTCTGGACTGTAAGATTAACTACTCCCCTGTTTTTGTTACAAAACTTCTACCTTTACAGTTGTGACAGTCTCAATTAGTCATGATAACAATTACTCACTATTGAATCATAAGAATCTTATCCCCATCTCTTTTCACCAGACACATCTAGACAAGATGGAAACTATTCAGTGGGGCCTAATTCTTCCCCCACACACTCTTAAACTAAACTCCCCCTTGAAACCTTGTAAGGCATATAGTTTCTTATGTGTGTTATTTGCATCTTCTCTTTCTTTATATTTGCCTTATGGTCTGTTTGTTTTAGAAAATCCTTTCAAAGAACCAACTTCTTGTTTATTATTTCCACTGATTTTCTGTTTTCCATTTCATTTATTTCCAATATAATCTTTATTATTTATTTTCTTCTGGTAGTTGTAGGCCTACTTTGCTGCTCTTTTTCTACTTGTTGAAGATGGTGCATTAATGTGTTGATTTTTACTCTTGCTTCTTTTGGGATATGTGCATTTATTGCTATAAAATGTCCTATAAGCATGGCTTTTATTTGACCCAAAGATTTTGGTATGTTGCTTTTGTTCTCATTTGATTCAAGGATTTTTCTCAATTTCATATATTTGTTCTATTATTACCCAGCAGCTTTTAAGCAGTTTTAAGCTTTTAAGCAATTTCCATGTTTTTATGTTTATTTTTATCCTTGATTTTCCAATAGTTAGTTTCTGATTGTATAGCATTGTGATCTGAAAAGATGCTTTATAGAATTTAATGCTTCTAAATTTATTGAGACTTGCATTGTGGTCTAACATATGGTCTATTCTGGAAAATGTTCCATGTGCACTGGAGAAGAATGTGTATTATGCTGTTGTTGGATTGAATCTCTTAGTCTATGAGGTCAAGTAGGTTGATTGTATTGTTTAGTTCTTCTGTGTCTTTGTTGAGTTTCTTTCTAGTTCTGTCTTTCATAAAAGTGATGTATTAAAATCTTCTACTAATATTGTAGGAGTCCTGATGTGGAACCCTGGGTTAATGCGCTGGACTGCAAGGTTGGTTTGAACTGCAAGGTTACATGTTCAAGCTCACCATCCGCTCCTTGGAAACTCTCTACAGGATTGTTATGAGTTGAAACTGACTTGACAGCACTTAACAACAACAACAACTATTATTGTGGAGTTGTCTATTTCTTTTTTCAATACTGAGTTTGATTTATGTATTTTGATACTCTTCCATTTGGGAGCATAGATATTTATCATGGTTATGTCATCTTATTCAACTGGCCCTTTAATTATAAGATAATGTCCTTCTTTCTCTCTTAATGCTGATTTTTGCCCTCCAGTCTAAAAATTAATTAATATTTCCACTGTTATTCATTTTTTATTGCTGCCAGCCTGATATCTTTTTTCATCCTTTTATTTTTGACCAATTTTTGTCTTTGTGTGTAAGTTGTGTCTTTTGTAGGCAACACATTGAGGGATCCTGTTTTCTTATCCCTTGTATTTACTCTCTGTTTCTTCACTAGTGCATTTAATCCATTGATGTTCAGTATAATTATCAATAGGTATGAATTGATTTCAGTCATTTTGCTGTGTTTTTTCATGGTTCTGCTAGTTTCATTGTTCGTTTTCTGTATTTTCTTGTCAATTTCTTCATTGCTGTTGTCTTAATGTTTACTAAATCTTTATGGTCTTCCTTTTTCTTAATTTAATGTGAAGGTATATTAATTTTCTTTGGGGTTACCCTGTAATTTATTATTTTCTTCCAGTTTAAAACAGTCTATTTTATCTTGGAATCTACTTGACTTCTTGCAATTTGAAAGTTCTGTAGCTACATTTCCCCTCTTTTTGCTTAGTAGTTGTCTTCATTATAAATTGATATCTTTGTTTTCCTATTTTCAGTCTTGACAGCACTTAACAACAACAACAACAAGTTGGTTTTACTTTGGATACTTCTAGATCTGTATTGAATTCTGGTGGTGCTGCTGTGTATGTCAATCTCAGGTTGTCTGCTGCTGCTGTTGTTTCTCAGTCCAAAGGACTTCCTTAAATATATTTTGTAAAGTTGCTCTGGTTATTACAAATTAATTTTATTTCTGTTTATCTGGAAATGTTCTAATTTCACCATCATATTTGAGGGACAGTTTTACCAGGTATCTGATTCTTGGTTGGCATTTTCTTTTTTTCTTCTATAGTTTTGTATATGTCTTCCCATTTGGAGCAGTATCTTTCTAACATAAATGCTCTTATACAATATTTAAGCTAAGAATTTTTTTTTCTATACTTTTTTCCTTGAATTTAGATTTCCATTCCACTTATGTAACCCACAGAATTTTATCCCAACACATTTCTATATTTGAAAGTCTTTTATTGATTGTATTTTCTACAATACTATTGTATTTTCTTTAATAATTGTATGCATGCAAATAAAAGTTTTATAATTAGTTTTATATCCTGTGACCTTAAGAATTCAAATGTTAAAAACCTTATTTATGTTGGATTATTATAATAACTATTTTAGTATACAGTCAATCAAAATAACATAAAAATATTTTAATTTTTATAAACACTTAAATAAAAATTAAACTTGCATTAAAATATAACTAATTAAATAAAAATTTCAGTGAATATAAACATACATATGAATGATATTTCTAAAATGAAGCAAGATTTAGCATAAATTTTTCTTTCATTTCAGTTTTTATTGGTTTAAGAAATGAAATCATTTATTCACATAAATGGAATCCTGGTGTGGCACTGTGGGTTAATACGCCAGACTGCAAAGTCATTTGAATCGCAAGGTCAGTGGTTCAAGCTCACTAGTCGCTCCTTGGAAACCCTATACAGGGTTGCTATGGGTCAGAATCGACTCAAAGGCACTTAACAACAATAACATTCACATAAATAAGTAGATACGAGAGAAAGGACTTTTGTTACAGGAATGCCACTCAGTTTTTTTTCCTTTTTTTTTGATTACACACCTATCAAGAGATATTGTAACAACCACTGAGAAACAACTTGTAAGCTAGATGATTAAAAATAGTAAAATTATTATCTAAATGGCATGGACCTGATTAAGTTGTTTTATCTACCCCACCAGGTAAGGAACCATGGCTATCTGAGTTTCTTGCTGAGGACAATAAGAATATATAATAGAAGAAGGTAAATGCTGCCCTTTTGGTTACAAATGGTTGATTATTATTAGGTGTGTGTACCTCACTAGGGTTATTGTTCCCCTTAGTGGCTTATCGTTTGGTTTTATGAAATGGATTGCAAAATGATCGATACCGTAGGCATTAGTGAGTTGAAATGAACTAGTGTTGGCCATTTTGAATCTGACAAACATATGGTTTGTTATGCTGGGAATGACAAATTGAAGAGGAATGGTGTCGCATTCATCATCAAAATAATATTTCAATATCTATCTTGAAGTATAATGATATCTGTAATCAGATAATGTCTACACGCCTACAATGAAGGACAGTTAATACCACTATTATTCAAATTTACAAACCAACCACAAAAGCCAGTGGTGATGAAACTGAAGAATTCTACCACTTCTTAAGTCTAAAATTGATCAAACATGCAATCAAGATGTATTGACAATTACTGGTGATTGAAATGCAAAGGTTGGAAACAAACAGGAAGGACCAATAGTTTGAAAGTATGGCCTTAGTGATAGAAAGGATGCTGGAGATCATGTGACAGAATTTTGAAGGCATTTTTCATTACAAATACCTTTTTTAAACAACATAAAATATGACTGTACACATGAACCTCACCAGATGGCATACACAGAAATCAAATAGACTATTCTGTGGGAAGAGGAGGTGGAAAAGCTAAAACAAAGCCAGGGGAAGGCTGTGGAACAGAACATCAATTGCTTATATGCAAGTTCAGGGGGAAGCTGAACAAAATTAAAATAAGTCCACGAGCACCAAAATTTGACCTTGAACATATCCCACCTGAATTTAGATATCATCTGAAGAACAGATTTGATATATTAGACACTAAAGACTAAAGACCAGAAGAGTTGTGGGATGACATCAAGAGCATCATACAGGAAGAAAGCAAAAGGTCATTAAGAGGACAAGAAAGAAGGAAAAGACCAAAGTGGATGTCAGAAGGAACTCTGAAACTTGCTCTCCAGCACAGAGAAGCTAAAGCAAATGGAAGAAATGAGGAAGTAAAAGAAAATTTCAAAGGGCAGCTCAAGAAGAAAAAGTCAAGTATTATAATGATATGTGCAAAGACCTGGAGTTAGAAAACCAAAAGGGAAGAACACACTCAGCATTTTTCAAGCTGAAAAAACTGAAGAAAAAAAATTAAGCCTCAACTTGAAATATTGAAGGATTCTATGGGCAAAATATTGAATAATGTAGGAAGCATCAAATGAAGGTGGAAGTCATGTACCAAAAAGAAATGGATAATTCAAAAATGGCTGCTAGAGTACTTTGACAGGAAGCTGCCAGAGGTACAAGCCAGATTCAGATGAGGATGTGGAATGAGGGAAATCATTGCTGAAGTCAGATGGATCTTGGGTGAAAACAGAAAGATGTTTACCTGTGCTTTATTGAATCATACTTCAGACATTTTATGATGAAGAACCAGTCCCTGGAGAAGGACATCACGCTTGGTAAAGTGAAGGAGACCCTTAACAAGATGGATTGGCACAGTGGCAGCAACAATAGACCAAGTGTAGCCACAACTGTAAAAATAACATAGGACTGGGCACTGTTTCATTCTATTGTACATAGCGCCATTATGGGTAAAATGACTCCTAGTGTTCAATGACCCCTAACAATAACAACAATTGTCTTTAATTGTATATTTAAGTATGGTATCCATTACCATCATCAGTTGCTGTAGAGCTGATACTAACTCAGTATGATCCCCTGTTTTTCAGAGTAGAATTTCTCCATAAGCTTTCCAATGGTTGTGACCTTTTGGAAGTAGATCACCATGCTGCTTCTGAGGTATTTCTGGGTGGACTTGAACCTCCAACATTTTAGTTAGCAATCAAGTGCATTAACCATTTGTACTACACAGTAACTCCTAAGAATGGTTTGATATAAGGACATGTTTATGGGTACCAAGTTGACAAGTAAATGGACCTTTGAAGTGGGTCTTTCAAATTGCCTATGGTAAAATACAAGTAGTCCCTGACTTAGGATGTACTCACATTACCACAAACTGAACTGCTCTTAGGACTATCCAGTTTTGTTTTGCCTTTTGGTTTTTCACTACTTTTGTATAACGAGAGATATAGGAAGCTCCGATGTTGAAGCTTAAATTTATATGTAATGTTGTCAACCCTAAAGATCAGATTTCTAAAGATACTGGTGATAAAAGGTAATCATAATGAAAGCTTTAAAAATAAATAAATAAAGTATTCAACTTTCATCAGAACTGATTTACTGCTAAGTTATTGGTATAGAACCCTGTCATAAGTCGGGGACTACCTGTACATTGCCAACAATTCCCTTTTCTATATGCTTCCTTCTAGAATAAGCTATGGAGTCCTGATGTGGTGCTGTAGGATAACGAACTGGACCGCAAGGTAGGCTGTTCAAACTCACTAGCTGCTACTTGGGAACCCTGTACAGGGTGGCTATTAGTTGAAATCGACTTGATGGCACATAACCACAACAGAGTAGGCTACAAGGGAGATTCTTAGAAGATTTGGAAGGAGGAAATGTAGCAACCATTTTGTCGCTCACACAAGTTGCCGCTTTTGCTTGTTCACTTTGTTGGCAAAAGGCAGCAACCAGATCTGCAATTTCTACACTTAGTCTGAGTTTTCCTTCAGCTCTTCTGACTCCTGGACCAAGCATGCCTGTTAATCCCCATGACAAAAGTGCTGACTTCTACAGGACACCATACCACCAAAGTCAGACAACAAAAACGAATGCGGGTTTCGGATTACTTTTCAGTTGGCTTTTGTGAGCCCTGGCTTGTGTTGGTAGGTTCTAGGTTGTTCCCTCTTGTCCCTGTTTTACTCTCATCTTTGTTTCCTGATTGCTTGCTTATCATCAGACGCTAAGACCAGCACCTTGTAAAACTTTATAACCTTTTCCCACAATTGTACAAGGACCAGTTCTGTAGCGCTATCTTAGTGGTTCTGCTTTGATAAAACTCTGACCAATACAGTAAATTATAAAAATAAATTAAAATCAAGATGCTATTTCTTATTTAATTTGTAATAATATAATGCAATTTATAGTTAGCATTCTAAGTTACTTTATTGTTGAAGCCAGTTGGTTGACAAAGACCTGACATTCCTCCTGTGTGTGGGTGGCATATGAAACTCTGGTGTTCTGTCTTAGGGAATAATTAGATGAGAATCTAGTGTAAAAACTTGAAATGACTTTATTAATTTTTTAATTATAATAATAAATTTCCAACGCATTTAATAAAGGAGAAGGGTAGACACTGTTAAAAACCCATCACTCCAACAACTAGCATGTATATTTATTTTTATTAATTTCACTGTTGTTTGGAAATAGTAAACATTTTATAAGATGAGATTTTATGGGCATTAAAATAAATATTTCATGATATATGGTAAACTATACTTTAAGTAGTCTATTAATAACACTGATACTGAGAAAATTTTATACCTGGGTTTATTTTAATTGTGTCCTGAAAATTTAATGAATCTGGGAAATATTCTTATTACATTCAAAACTTCTAAGGTACTTTTCCTTTCAGTTAATGACAAGTTCTAGGGATGAGTATTGAGAATAGCAGAAAATATTTGCTTGTGTTTAAATACATGAAAAGAAAAAGTTATTTTTAGTGTTGAGTTTTTAATTGATGCTCTCTTTGTTTTGCTCTCATACAGTTCTTCCTCCAGATGATTCTTCCTTTGACAATAGACAGACTTGTGGGAGGAAAAAATGGACAAAAGATATGCCTGAACAGTTAACAATCATTAGGAAAAGTGTTTCGTTTCCTTCAAAAGAAGAGAAATGCAAGGGAAAACTACACTGAGAGGAGTTAAACTTAAGGGGAAGTGAAGAGAGGCATGGAGGTAGTGGTGAGTTCTGAGTTAAAGGATTTAAGAAAGAGGAAGGGACAATGATCTCAAAATGGCAGTGATGGACAAAAACAATACCCACTCTATTAGTGGTGTGGTAGAGTAAACACCCACCCTTTGAAAAGTTTAAAAACAAAATTGAGAATGATTTGAAAATTCCTTCTGCTGAAATGCATTTCTTACCCATCAACTTGGCAAAAATTCAAAAGTTTGACAACTCTGTTGGCAAGACCGCGGGGAATCAGAAAGTCTCATAGACTGTGGGAAGGCAAAACGATGCAGCCCCAGTGGAGGGGAGTTGACAAAATCTAGCAGCATTACATATGCATTTACCTATTACTTCAGAAATCCTGTTTTTAGAAATTCATCTTAACGATATACTGCAAAACTATGAAATGACATATATACAAAAGTTCTTCATTGAAGCAATGAAGTGTAGGGACAATGGAAATGCCAATTAATAGAGGACTAGCTAAATGACTCCACACACATAATGGAATACGATACGCTATAAAATAGAAGGAAATTCTATAGGCCAAGTAGTTCATTTCCTTCAACAATGTTTTTGTTGTTTGTTGTTGAGCGCCACTGAGTTGGTTTCGACTCATAGCAACCCTGTAGAGGGTTTCTAAGGAGTTTGAACGGCCGACCTTGCACTTCAAACTGCCCTTGAAGTACAGCGCTTATTCTACAGCGCTACACCAGACCTCCAAAAAATAAGTGGCAGAAATTAAAAAGGGAAAGGGAAAACTCTCATAGGCTAAAATAGATGTAATGCAATAAGATAGATGGACCTTGTTTGGATCCTAATTCCAACAAATCACATGGGAAAAAATATATTTTTCAGAAAATTAGGACATTTTAAATATGACAGGGGATGATATTAAGTAATCATTGTTTTTGTTAGTTGTGATGATGATACTGTGGTTATATTTGTCAAAAAGGCCTTACCTGTTGAGATATGTAAAGTAATAGGAGTAAAATGAAATAATGTCTGATTACTTGCTACAAAATACAATCTTACCTCATGTAACATTCAGTGCCTGACCACTTATATATATGTCCATGGTCCTAACCTCCATAAAACCTATTATATTAAAAGTTCAAAGTACATACAATGGTTTGTAACAACAAATGGGTAGTATGCTATATGCATCAAAACATTATTATTATTGTATATTATGTTAAAGATGTTTTATTGTATCTGGAAGTGTTTCTTTAATGCTTTTTGTACATAGAAAGGTACAGTATATACTAAGACAAACATTTGACTAACTGACCTTAGATAACTGGACTGTTCCTTCCAGTTTACATACAAATTCGTCTTAAAGACAGACTTAGGAGTGGAACTTATTCATAATCCAAGGACAGCCTATATATAATATAGTGTTTGTACAATGTCCACCTCACATAATGCCTTTTTCATAGACCATATCATGGACATAAAGCGATGCATGTTACCTTAGTATACAGTGTACCTTTCTATACATAAAAACTGAAGTAAGTGAGCTGAAGTCTTACTATCCTTCTAAGAATTCTGGTTGTATCCTTTCTGAGATTGATTTGTTTGTTCTTCTGGCAGTCTACAGTGTATTCAATATTCTTCTGCAACACCACAATTCAAATGCATCAATTCTTGCTCCATCTTCCTTTTTCATCATCCAGCTTTTGCATATGAGGCGACTAAAATGACCATTGCTTGGGTAAGGTACACCTTACATCAAAAACACTGTCTTTGCTTTTAAAAACTTTATAAAAATCTTTTGCAGCAGATTTGTCAAATGCAATATGTTGGTCTGGAAATCAAGTTCCTTAAAATGATCATACCCAGATATCTCTGGGACGGTCTTTGACTGCATATTTTTTATCTAGAGCTTGGCATTATCAGAATGCTCTCTGGTCAGATTGTAGCATAGGTTTGGCAGTTTGTACCCTCTACAAAGTTGCCAGTGTTGTGGAGTGGAGAGGAAAGTTAGCCTGGCCATCTGGGAAGGAAGGGGCATTGTGTGACTTAACTGTCTGGTGAGTTTTCTGTAATTTGCACAAAGGGCCCTGTTATGGATTGAATTGTATCTCCCAAGAAGTTATGTGTAAGTCCTAACTCCTGTGTAAATACAACCATGTTTGGAACTAGAGGTTTTCCTCTGTTCTATTAGTGAGGTCACTGCAGAGTAGGGTGGGTCCTGAGCTTAATCCCTTCTGAGTGATGTCTTATAAAAAAAGTAGAATAGAGACACAGAGAAAGATAGATGCTATGTGATGATGGAGGCAGATGTATCTACAAACCCAGGAATACCAAGGATTTCCAATAGCTGAAAGAAACAAAGAAGGACTTTCTTCTAGACCCAATGATTAGATTTGAACTTGTAGCCTACTGAACTGTGGAACATTTCCATTCTTCATAGAGACTCATTTGTGGTCATTTTGTTACAGCAGCACTAAGCAACTAAGACACCCCCATGCATATTAGTGGAGGTTCTGGCCCTGGGTGTCTAAGGTTACCATTACTCTTCCAGCATCAACACCTTCCTTGTATCAGGGATTCAGGATTCTGCTATAAGAAACCTAGAATCATCTGGCAGTTTGGGCTCCAGTAGTTATGTGATGGAATAAACTCTGAAACTTGCTCCTGAGTATAGAGAAGCTAACGTGAATGGAGGAAATGAAGAAGTAAAAGAGCTGAATAGAAACTTTCAAAGAGCAACTTGAGAAGACAAAGTATAGTATTATAATGAAATGTGGAAAGAACTGGAGTTAGAAAAACAAAAGAAAAGAACACACTTAGCATTTCTCAAGCTGAAAGAAGTGAAGAAAAATTCAAGCCTTGACTTATACTATTGAAGGATTCCATGGGCAATATACTGAATGATGCAGAAAGCTTCAAAAGAAGACAGAAGGAATATACAGAATCTCTGCATCAAAAAGAAATGGTCAATTTTCAATG
>NW_006408631.1:10656573-10657206 GCF_000296735.1 Chrysochloris asiatica
CCCAGAAACTGATGTAATACAAATTAAAGTTTTTCACCAAATTAATGCAGTACTGTAGGCACTTAACTCATCTATGTCAAAAAGTATAAAAGACAGCTATCTGGTCAGCCTATTGAAAGAAATCCATATTTGTGCCCATTCCAAAGAAAGGTAACCCAACGGAATGTAGAAAATCGTTCTGCAATATCATTAATATTACAAACAAGTATGAGTTTGCTGAAGATAATCCAAAAATGACTGCAACTGTGTATCAACAAGGAGCTGCCAGAAATTCAACCCAGATTCAGAAGAGGACATGGAACAAAGGATATCAATGCTGATGTCAGATAGATCTTGGCTGAAAGCAAAGAATACCAGAAAGATGTTTGCTTGTACTTTAGTGACTATGCAAAGGCATTTGACTGTGTGATTCATGACAAGTGATGGATAACATTGTGTCAAATGCGTATTTCTGGACACTTCATTGTGCTGATTAGGAACCTATACATAGAACAAGATTCAGACATTCAAACAGAACAAAGGGATAGTTTAAAATCAGGAAAGGTGTGCACCGGGGTTGTATGCTTTCTCCATACATATTCAATCTGTATGCTGAGCAAATAATCTGAGAACCTGGATAATATAAAGAGGAAC
>NW_006408631.1:10657886-10670032 GCF_000296735.1 Chrysochloris asiatica
AAGAAGAAGAATTGCCATAGTGGCTGCAAATATAACAATTGTGATAATAGCACAGGAATGTTTCATTTCATTGTGCAAAACTCAGTTGTCATACCAACAGTTTTGTGATGATTGTCTACATAGGTCTTTCTCATATAGTCTACTCAGTCATTTTCATGAGCAGCATATCTTGGAGTCTTGGAGAAAAAAGGAATAATATAATCTTACTAATCATTCGTTTCAACTCTTTAGCCCTCATCAGCAAATTTAGAAGCTTTCATCCTCTTGGAAATTATGCATGAGTCCATTTGACAATTTTGTTATTGTTGTTACGTGCCTTAGAGTCAGTTCTGACTCAGCAACCTTCTATTGGGTTTCCAAGAAGCAACTGGTGAATTTGAACCACCATCCTTGTGGTTCAAACCAACCTTGTGATCCAGTGCCTTATCCCACAGCGCCACAAGATGTACAATATTTGTAACCAAAAACATTTTTTTTTCAAATAATATTTTTCTAATTGTAAAGTTAATTTTCTAATTGAAAATTAGTGACTAAAGAAAAGAATTATACTGCTCAAAGTAAGTATTGTTAACATTTTGGTGTTTTCTATCTCTTTCTTATTCACATATTTCTACACATGTGGCTATATTTAATAACATTGAGAATAACCTATATTGGCAGTTTTACCTCCTACTTTTATCATTAAATCTTTGTTGGAAACATTTACTTATTTATTTATTTATTGAAAGGCACTGTGCAAGTCTGTGGGGCATAGAGGGTGTGTATGTAAATTTATGGACGTATTATTCTATTTTCCAGCTTGTTCCCAAAAGGAAAGAGGCAATAGATATTGTCTCTGCTCTGCCAGACTTTTCAATCTAGTGGAAGAAATAATATGTGTACATAATTAACTTCAATACGGCAGCAGTGTATAATAAATCATGAACTCCTCAGAGATAACTTTGAGATGGGATGAATCTACATATGAATATTCTGGGCAGTTACCATGGTGGTAGGTAACACTGAAGAACTATAACAATGAACACAAAGCTTACGCCCAATTTTTGGATGAGCACTTTCTGCTTTCTAGCTGCAAAAACGTTGGAAGTTTCTGTAAGCTCATGACAAAGGGATTTTGGACTTAACTGCATTTGTCTCCATGTCATCGTTCTCTACCTCTGAAAGGTTAACATTGCCAATACTCTGTTTTGTCACAGGCAATTAGAGGCCTGGATAGGTAAGCCACCTGTCTCTGGAATATTTTGCGGGTGGGGAATAGGTAAGACATTCAAAGAGTGAAGAGGGGTTTTGCTCTTCCCTTCTTGGTGTGCTATGGGAAAATACTAATTTAGACTAATTAGAGCTAAGTAATGGAGAAGCCGTAATGGGATGTTAGCCATGCATGTGACACAACAGAAAATTGCCCCTGCTAATGAGGAAACAAGACCCAGTCTCAAGTAATTCAGAGATTTAACTATGTGCACTCCCATAAGATATGTTAGACTTTCAGACAGAGGAGACCAGGAGATTGGAAGTCAGTCTATGGTGAGTGAATGTACCCTCTTCAGAGACAATGAAGAATTCCCAGGTTGCAAGTATCTTCTGGTGTATTTCCTTTAATTTTCTTCTTATTCAGTGCATGATCATTATTTTTTTTTTTAATGTACAATCCAAAAAGGATTTGGGGCAGATGGGCACATTTTTGCTGACTGTTCCAATAGTAAAAAAGTTTCTTGCCATTAAGTATCAGTTGGTTTTGGCTCCATTTCTTCAATGGCCCCTTCCTAGACTGAAATGAACCCTGGTGGCACAAGTGGTTAAGTGCTCTCCTGTTAACCAACTAAATGATCAGCAGTTCAGACATACCAGCCATTCCATGGAAGAAACATGTGGTAGTCAGTCAGCTTCCATAAAGAATTACAACCTTGGAAACCCTTTGCCCTATACTTGTTGTTAGGTGCTGTAGAGTTGGTTCTGACGCATAGAGGCCCTATACACAACAGAACGGAACACTGCCCAGTTCTGTATCATTCTAACAATTGTTTTTTAAGCTTGAGCCCATTGCTGTAGCCACTGTGCCGCTCCATTTCGTTAGGGGTCTTTCTCTTTTTTCGCTGACACTTCACTTTATCAAGTATGATGTCTTTATCCAGAGACTGATCCCTCCTGTTAATATGATCAAAGCCATATTGTACTTCTTCCAACAAAGATTTGTTTGTTTTTCTGGCATTCCATGGTACTTTTAATATCCTTCTCCAACACTGTAATTCAAATGCATCAATTCTTCCTTATTCACTGTCCAACTTTCACATGCATATGAGGCTATTGAAAATAACATGGCATGGGTCAGGTGCACCTTAGTCCTCAAATTGACATCTTTGTTCTTGAACACTTTAAACCTGTCTTGTGAAGCAGATTTCCCTAATGCAATTCCCTAATCCTTTGATTTCTTGACTGTTCCTTCCATGAGTATTAATAGTGTATGCAAGCCAAATGAAATCTTTTACACTTCAATCTTTTCTCCATTTATCATGATGTTATTAATTGGTCCAATGGTGAGAATTTTTGTTTTCTTAACATTGAGGTGCAACCCATACAGAAGGCTGTGGTCTTTGATCATCATCAGTATTTTTAAGTCCTTTTTGCTTTCAGCAACCAAGATTGTATCATATGCATATCACAGGTGGTTAATGAGTCTTCCTCAAATCCTGAAGTCATGTTCTTCTTCATATAATCCAATTTATTGGATTATGTGCTTCATATAATCAGTTTATTGGATTATTTGGATAAGTATGGTGAAAGGATAAAACCCTAGCACACACACTTTTCCTGATTATAAACCATTCCGTATTCCCTTGTTCTGTTCAAATGACTACCTCTTGGTCTATGTACAAGTTCCTCATGAGCACAATTAGTGTTCTGCAATACCCAATCTTCAAAATGTTATCCATAGCTTTTCATGATCCACACAGTCAAGAGCTTGTGCGTAGTCAATAAAGCACAAGTAAACATCTTTCTGGAATTCTCTGCTTTCAGTCAAAATCTATTTGACTTATATTGTCAGCAATATCCCTTGTTCCGTTCCTCTTCTGAATCTGACTTGAACTTCTGACAGTTCCTTACCAATGTACTGCTGCAGCCAGTTTTTAATTACTTTCAGAAAAATTTTACTTGAATATGATATTAATGGTATTGTCCAATAATTTCCAAATTCTGTTGGGTCACCTCTCTTTGGAATGGGCACAAATATGTATTTCATCCATTAGTGTCCAAGCACCTGTCTTCCAAATTTCTTGGCATAGATGAGTGCCTCCAGTGCTGTATCAGTTTGTTGAAAGATTTCAATTTGAATTCCATTAGTTCACAGAGCCTGTTCTTTGCCAATGCCTCCAGTGTACCTTGGACTTCTTCCTTCAGTACCATTGGTTCTTGATCATATGCTACCTCTTGTAAAGGTTGAACATCGACCATTTCTTTTTGGTACAGTGACTCTGTGCATCCTTCCATCTTCTTTTGAAGCTTCTTCCATCATTCAATATTTTGCCCATTGTTGTTGTTGTTGTTAAGTGCTGTCAAGTCAATTCCGACCCATAGCGACCCTGTATAGGGTTTCCAAGGAGCAGCTGGTGAGCTTGAACCACCAACCTTGCACTTCAAAAGGCTTTGCAGTCGGGCGCATTAACCCACAGCACCACACCAGTATTCCATTTTGCCCATAGCATCCCTCATATTGCAAATCAAGGCTTGAAATTTTAATTCAGTTTTTTCAGCTTGAAAAATGCTAAGCATGTTCTTCCCTTTTGGTTTTCTAATTCCTGGTATGGCACTGTAGGATCAGCACTGGACTGTGAACCATAAGGTCTTCAAACCCAACAACTACTCCTCAGAAACCCTATACAGGGCTGATATGAATCAGAACCAACTTCACAGCACTTAACAACAATATACTTACTTAGTTTAATAGGGTAACTATGAGTCAAAATTGACTAGACAGCAACAGGAATACTAGACTGAGCTGTAGGATTTCTTTCCTTTAGGGTCTCATGTAGGAATAGAGAGTGAGTGGTTATGACTTTTGCCCAGCTATCTTGGAGCAAATGATAAACCCTGCTTGGTGTGGGGTTTCTTTAGACAATTCAGTGCTTTTGCTCAAGATCCTTATCATGTGCCCAAGGATCTCTCCATTAGACCTCAGTAAGAGACTGCCCTTTTGAGGTCTTGCTTATAATCTGATAAAGGCAACACAAACTAAATTCTCATTTTTCTCAAGATTCAGCGTCAAAATCTAGTATCTTCTGATTATATTCTTAGCATCCAAATCCAGCCTTGTCTCTATGTCCAGCCCTCTTGCCTTCCATTTAATCCTCCCAGATCCCTGTTTGCTTTGAAGTCACTGGCAGCTTTGATGTACATTCTGGTTATTCTCAAGCCTCTGATGTAACCTTCTATTGTGCAGCTCATGTGTCTTGCTCTGGATTAGGATTCTGCAGAATCAATGCTGGTGTTTGCTCCCTCTCCCTGGGCCACAGGACCCTCTCAGGAGCTGGTGATGTCAGGAAGCGGTTTTCACATCTAGCTTAGACACAGTCCCTGGTCCCAGAATGTGGGGAACAGCAGGTGGGGTTTTCCTTCCCGTGACTATAACTATTTAGGATCTGTCCGATTTACGGATTCTCTCCCCACCCCACCATACCCCCTACAATTGAGTAAGATCTTATTTTGATTGTTTTAATCAAAGTGGGACATAAACATTTTGAAACTAAGAGACAGACATTGGTTAAAATATTTCATATATCAAATGCAATGCTTAAAGAATATGCAGTTATTATTATTGTCAGATGCTGTTGGGTTGTTTCTGACTCATAGTAACACTAATAGGACAGGGTAGAACTGCCTTATAGGGTTTTCAAGGCTATAATCTTTATGAGGGTAGATCACCAGATATTTTTTCCCATGGAGTAGATGGATGGATTCAAATTACCAACTTTTTGACTAGCAGTTGAGCGCTCAAACATTGCGCCTCTTTCAGATGATTTTTTTTACAGGTTGTGGTGAAGTTGGTTCTGATTCATGGCGATTCCACGTGTGCAGAATAGATCTATTCCATAAGGTTTTCAAAGCTGAGATCTTTCCGAAGAAAATTGCCAGGCATTTCTTCTAAGGTAGTTCTGTGTTGATTTGTGCTGCCAGCATTTTGGTTAGCAGTCAAGTGCTTAATCATTTGTGCAATCCAGGGACTCTTTTAATAGTCTAAAGGGACCAGATCTTGAAGGCTGGTTTTGCTCCCTTGGTGACTGGCAGCAGAAGATGTTTAAGGGGTTGCCCGTGATTTTATAGCTAAGGCTTTGCTGACCTGAGGTACTCTGCCAGAAGATAAAGATGGTACTGTTTTTCACTTTTTCTAAGGGAGATTTCAGAATTCTGGCTCATTTGTTTACACTATACCCATAGTGAAATCCCACTAAATCTTAGTTCATGGTAGTTTTCTACTACTATATTTGGGAAAGAGTTCCCTGTACCCCCAACTAGGAAGGATTTACATATACTGTTTATTTTCCATCAGTACAGATATGCTGACATTTTACAGGAAAGTGTGCAGGGACTTTGCTGACATTCTTTATTTAAGAAAAAGTCTCACCACTGTTTTGGTATCTACTATTTCTGAAAAACCAAGTATCATTACATGGCAGGAGCTGAGTGGTCCAATACCAGGTGGTTATTTTCCAGAGAGCCCCCTCAGGATTCTGTCCAATGCATTTAGATCTTTTGAAAGATGTAAATGAATGGACAGATTCCTAAGGATCATCTGGATAGCTTTAAAAAAAAAAAAAAAGGCAGACTAGAAGGCATGTAACTCATTGAAATTTCATCTTGAGAAGAGGCCCAGTGAATTTACACCTGCTTGTAAGGGATTCCTCTGTAATGACTTAAGCCTACTTAAGTGGAAAATAATATTCTTTGTCATCTGACCATGGAACTACTTAGCCAGGCAGGAGGTGGTAATTTAGATTGATAGAGAATAATAATGGCAAAAGCAATGATGTGCTTTCCCTTCTTGACAGAGACAAGGGAGTTGGCCCCATCAGATGGGGCTGTGAATTGTAATTCCCAGGTAGATAATCTGTTTATACTACTCTGTCCGCCCCATTTTTGCCATCCATAATTCACAAAATATGTTTGTCTAGGGGGTAAAATGTATGGAATCATGTTTTACTTTATGCAACTCTAATGAGATTCATTTGGAAAGAGGCCTGGCCGTTTCAGATCCATGAAGCATCCTGCTGTCAGACTGGGCTCTCTGAAGCACAAATCTATTTGTGTCATGCTCCTGCTGAAAATACTTCAGGTGTTTTCCTTAGGATTCATGATGATATTCAAACTCTTTGATGATATGGTCACAGACTAACCTTCCAGCCTCACCTCTGGTAACTCTTCATTTTGTCCTGTGGGCTCCAGCCATACCTAACTACGTTTTGTTTTTGTAAGCTACATTACTTGAACATGTTCTATGTATCACCTGCCAAAACCTATCATGCTTAGGACTGACTTTTACTTGGGTTATCTCATTTAGTCCTCACAACAATTGAGGAGATAGACATAGACAGGTTATATAAGTCAACTAAGGTGATACAGCTAGTAAGAGATAAACTAGGAGTTGAACACAGGTCATCTGAAACCACGGAGCCCCGGGTACAACAGTTAAATGCTCAACTACAAACCATAAGGTCTGTGGTTCGAACCCATTCAGTGGCTCCATAGAAGAAAAGACTTGGCAATCTGCTTACATAAAGACTATATCTAGCCCAGGAAACCCTATGGGGGCAATTCTACTCTATGAGTCAGAATTGACTAGATGACTCCTACCAAGAATAATCTGATTCCAGAGCTCTGCTCCTGACGATTTGGCTCCACTGCATTCTCACATGAAAGCCCCTCTGCTTATTGGCTTTACATAGTTGTTCCATCTTGATCGCCATACCTAGTTAATTCCTTCACCTTGATTAAAACTCAGTATTAATATCACCTCCTTCAGGAAGAGCTCTCTAAAACTCTCCCTTTCACGTGCTCTTTCTGTTTACTGCCATAGCACCTGTAGTTAATTTTGTCATAGTGTTTATTACCATTTTTTAAAACTTTTCATTGTGCATTGAGTGAAGGTTTACAGACAAGAGCATCTGTTTTACATTCAGCAAATCATGTGTTTTGCTTAATCACAATGAATGCAATCCTCTCCATGAAACAACAGTTATCCAGCCTCTTCTCTGCTGTTCTATTTCCATTCCATCCATCTTCCCGTCCCTTCTCAACTTTGTCCTTAGGTAAGTAAACGTTATCCTTTTGATTTTGAATGACTGAGAATTCCATAGTAAGCATACCTTGCTAGTGTTGGTGTCCCCCTATAACCTATCTACTGCTAGGTTGAAAATTTGGTTATTAAGATGAGTTCCTTTTCAGACCTGAAGGGAGAAAAGGGCCATAGTCTCAGGTCCCTCCTGTCTCTTCCTGACCAGTAAGCATGGGTTTTCTTTTCTGTTGATTTTTTTTTTTTTAAATAGCTTTGACTTTTCTTCCACATTTTCTCCCACTCTGTCTGGAAACTTTTATCCCTTTCAGAGCAGTTGGTAGTGGCAGCCAGGTGCCATCTAGTTCTTCTGGTCTCAGAGCCATGGAGATTGATGGTCACATGTTTCATTAGTCCACTGGACTAATTGATTCCAAACATCTTCAGTTCTCATCACTCTTCTTTCTCTCACACATGGAGAAACCAATAACTGTACCTGAAATTGCTACTCATGAGCTTTTAAGACCCAGACTCTACTCCAAAGTAGGATGTAAAACATTGTCTTTGTGGACTGTGACAATTGACCAGGATGTTCCTGAGGCCCAGTGACTCATTGCCTTAAAATGTTTGACAACATCTAAGGAGTTTTCATCATTCCATCACATTCATAGTTGTGTTTGCAACAAATATCCTCCTTCAAACTCTTACATATTTGTGGATACACACCCACTATACCTCCAAGGTTGTGTATATATCATTATTTAACTCTATCCTCTTTAGCTCTTGCATACCTCCCTGTGTCTTCACCTGTCTTCATCATTCTTCTGCCACCTTCCCTCTTCTTGCATTATTGTCTTCCTTCTTCTTGCCTGGTGTGGCACTGTAGGATCAGCACTGGACTGTGAACCACAGAGTTAGAAGTTCAAACCCACCAGCTGCTCCTCAAAAAACCTATACAGGGTCTCTATGAGTTGGAATTCACTTGACAGCGCTTAACAACAACCCACCAGCTAGTGAATCACTCCCCCTTCCCTCCAATCCTGGGTCACTACCAAAGAATATTTCTTTTAGAATGAAAACCTTTTCTTGAATTCTTACAATAGTTGTCTCACACAATATTTATCCTTTTGTGCTTGACTAATTTTACTCAAAGGAGCTCTGGTAGCATAGTGGTTATGAGTAGGGCTGCTAACCTCAAAGTCAGCAGTTCGAAACAACCAGCCATTCCGTGGAAGAAAGATCAGGCTTTCTGCTCCTGTAAAGATTCATAGCCTCGGAAACCTTGTACAGGGGTGCCACACCACCAATTTTAGTCAGCATAATTCCAGGCTCTTCCATATTATGAGGTGTTTTGCAGATTCATCTTTATTCTTCAATGTTGCATAGTGTTCCATTGTGCGTATATATCAAAGTCTGTTTATTCATTTTTCATTGATGGGCATTTGGGCTGTCTCATCTTTTTTTTTATTGTGAATAGTGCTGTGATAAACATCGGTGTGCATATATCTACTGTGTCCTGGTTCTTATTGCTTGTGGATACATACAAGTAGAGGGATTACTGGGTCATACGGTATTTCTATTTCTAACTTTCTAAGGAACTGCCATACCATTTTCTACAATGGTTGAACCATTTTATAGTCCCACCAGCAATGTAAGAAGATCCCAATATCTCCCTACCCTAGCCAGGATTTGTTTTCTGTTTTTTTTGTGTGTGTGTGTGTTTTTTTTTTAAACTTTGCTATTAATGCTAGTGTGAGGTGATATTTCATTGTGGTTTTGATTTTCATCTGTCTAGTAGCTAATGATCATGAATCCTTATTCATATGTTTGTTGGCTGCCTGAATGTCTTCCGTGGGGAGGTGTCTGTTCATGTTGTGTGCCCATTTTTTAATTGGGTTGTCTTTTTCCTGTAAAGATATTATAGTTCTCTATAAATTTTAATGATTAGTCCCTTGCCTAATATGTCATTGCAAAAAAAATTCTTCCTAGTCAGTGGGCTTCCTTTTTACTCTTTTTGTAAAATCTTTTGATTCACATGTGTCTAAATTTTAGGATCTAGTCATTTATTTTATCTTCCACTGTTTGTGTGTTTTAGTAATGTTTAACAAAGTATTTAGATGCCATGTATTAGAGCCCCTAAGTTTGTCCTTATTTTTTCACTGATCTTTATTGTTCTAGGTTTTACATTTAGGACTTTATTACA
The DNA here is from genome assembly GCF_000296735.1 of Chrysochloris asiatica. NCBI lineage: Eukaryota > Metazoa > Chordata > Mammalia > Afrosoricida > Chrysochloridae > Chrysochloris > Chrysochloris asiatica. The sequence goes on from NW_006408631.1 coordinate 10,667,351, forward strand.
TGTTGAGTTTGTCTTGGTATATGTGTGAAATATGGTTCTTGTTTCATTTTTCTGCAAATGGATTTCCAGTTTTGCCAGTACCATTTGTTGAAGACACGATCTTTTCCCCATTTAATGTGTTTTAGCCCTTTGTCAAAGATTAACTGACTGTATGCAGATGGATTTTCTTCTGGATTCTCAATTTTGTCCCATTGATCTATTCATCTTTCATTGTTTTGACCACTGTGGCTGTGCAGTAAATTGTAAGATCAGGGAGTGAGAGGTCTCCAAGTTTGTTCTTCTTCTTAAGCAGAGCTTTGCATATCTGAGGTCTCTTTCCTTTCCATATAAAGTTAGTTATCAATTTTTCCATCTCTTTAAAGAATGATATTGGAATCTGGATTGGGATTGCATTATAACTATAGATTGTTTTGGGTAGTATTGACGTTTTCACAACGTTAAGTCTTCCTACCCATGAGTATGTTATATTCTTCCATTTTCATAAATCTTAATTTCTTTTAGTACTATTTTGTAGTTTTCTTTGCATAGGTATTTTGTTTCTCTGGTTAGATTTATCCCTAAGTATTTAATATTTTGAGTGGCTATTGTAAATGGTATTGCTTTCCTAATTTCCTTTTCAGAGGTCTCTTTATTAGTATAAAGGATTCCAACTGATTTTTTCCAATGAGTTTCAATAATTTTCTATGTATAGGATCATATCATCTTCAAATAGATAGAGTTTACTTATTTTTTGCCAATTTGGATGACTTTATTTTCCCTTTCTTGCCTTGTAGTTCTGCTTAAGACTTTCAGCACAATATTGGAGTGATGATAAGGGCATTCTTGTATCGTTCCTGTTCACAAAGGGAATGTTGGCTGCTGGATTTGCATGTGTGCTATTAATTATTTTGAGGAATTTCCCTTCTATTCCTACTTTGTTCAATGGTTTTATTGGGAATGGATGTTGGATTTTGTCAAATGCCTTTTCTGCGTTAATCAATAAGATCATATGGTTCTTTTCCTTTGTTTTATTTATATAGTAAATTATGTTGATTGTTTTTCTAATATTGAACCATCTTTGCATCACTGGTATGAATTCCACTTGGTCATAATGTATTATTTTTTTGATATGTTGTAGAATTCTACCTTCCAGGGTTTTGTTGAAATTTTTTACACATATGTTCATAAGCAATATTGGTCTATAACTTTCTGTTTTAGTGAAGTCTTTGCCTGGTTTGGGCTTGATTCATAAAATGTATTTAGGAGTTTCCATCTTTTCTATGTTCTGGAATAGTTTGAGTAGAACTGGTAAGTTTTTCTCGGTATATTTTGTAAAAATCACCAGTGACGTCATCTGGGCCTGGACTTATTGGTTGGGAGATTTTTAATTACCTGATCAATTGCTTCTTTTGTTATAGATCTGTTCAAGTTTTCTACTTCACTTTGCATTAGTTAAGGTAGCTCTTGGTTGTTGTTTTTATTTAATTATACATTTCTTATAGATTTCCAAATGTAAGTTCAATTCTTCATAGTATTCCATTACTATCCTGTCTATTTCCATTGGTTTTGTTGTGATGTCACCCATATCATTTCTCATGTGTGCTGTTTGCATCTTCTTTTCTTTTGTTAGATTTCTTTGTTGGTCTTTTCTATTGTTTTTCTGTTTTCTAATTAATTTATTCCTGCTCTAAAGTTTATTATTTCTTTTCTTCTAGTGACAGTAAACTTCCTTGACTGTTCTTTTTCTAATCATTGGAGATGTGTTAAACTGTTGATTTTGGTTCTTTCTTCTTTTTGGATGTGTGTGTTTATTGCTATAACTTTCCCTCTACACACTCTTGCTGTGTCCCAAAGGTTTTGGTATATTGGGTTTCATCTCATTTGATTCAAGGAATTTTTTATTTCATTTTTCATTTGTTCTATTTGTTGTTGTTAAATGCCATGGAGTTTGTTCTGACTAATAGCAATCCTGTATAGGGTTTCTAAGGCTTTAAGTCTCTGTGGGAGCCAGTATCTTTTAAGCAGGGTGTTATTCAATTTCTGTGTATTTGATTTCATTTCCTTGATCTTCCTGTTGTTGATTTATAATATGATAGCATTGTGATTTGAAAACATGCTTTGTAATATTTAAATGTTTTTAAATTTATTGAGGCTTGTTTTGTGGCCTAACATGTGGCATCTGACACAATCTTGACAAAGGAAAATAAAGTTGAAGGACTTAAATTTCCAAATTTCAAAACTTGTGACAAACTTAAAAAAATCATAGCAGTATGATATTGACATAAAGAGTGACAATAAGAATGCAATAAAATGGGGAGTCCTGAAATGAATCCTCCATCTTCGAGCAATTGATTTTCAACAACACTACCAAGTTTGCTCAATGGGAAAAGAATAGTTTCTTCAACAAATGGTGTTGGAACAATGGGCTCTCGACATATAAAAGAGTGAATTTGGGCCTGTACCTCATACCATATTTGAAAATGAACTCAAAATGGATCAATGGCCTAAATATAAGAACTAAAACCACAGAATTCTTAGAAGAAAATGTAAGAGTAAAACCTTCACTTCTTGTTTTTGGCAATAGATTCCTAAACAGGGCATAACAATCACAAGCAGCAAATGAAAATAACAAATTAATTGTTGTTGTTGTTGTCAAGTGCCATCGAGTCGGAACCGACTCATAGTGACCCCATGCACAGCAGA
>NW_006408631.1:10671737-10704055 GCF_000296735.1 Chrysochloris asiatica
TTGCAGTTCAAATGGCTTTGCAGTCTGGTGCATTAACCCACAGTACCACACTAACTGTCAGCACAATTGAAACCAGGAATTCCTAACCTGATGTGACAAGTGGGCTTCAGGCATTGGAGGAGGCTTGAAATTGTAGTATATGGAATGTTTGTGCATATGTGAGTTTTCTTGGGGGAAAGTTGTTGTTAGGTATCATTGAGTAGGTTCTGACTCCCAGGGACTCTGCACAACAGAAGAAAGCACTGGCTGATCCTACATCATCCTCACAATTGTTGTTATGTGTGAGCCCACTACTGCTGCCACTGTGCCAATTCATCTCCTTGGGGGTCTTAATTTTTTGGCTGAACTCTCCACTTTAACAACCATGATAACTTTTTCTAGGGACTTATCCCTCCTAACATGTCCATGGTGTGAGAGACGAAGTTTTACTATCCTGGCTTCTAAGGAGCATTTTGGCTGTACTTCTTCCAAGACAAACTTGTTTGTTCTTTTGGCAGTCCATAGTCCATTCTTCTCCAACACCACAATTCAAATGTATCTATTCTTCAATAGTCTTTCTTATTTATAGTCCAACTGTCACATGCATATGAGGCAAAAGGTTAGCTTTCAAGTCCTCAAAAAGTGCACTGCCCGCCAAATGATCAAAAGTCACTTCATTAAGCATATCTTTATGACAACAGAAGGAATGGGAGCAAGCTGGCCAGCAACAACGCTACAACAGTTTCAACGTTTCTTTCTCTTGGGCTCATTGTGGCCCAGTGTAGCTACAGTGTGTTGTGGACTTCTTAAGAACAAAGACACAGAGAATCCCTGCAATTTCCATTGTTAGTGGCTTCAAGAACAATGCAATTACAGTTTAGCCATCCTCACCTCTATCAAATATGAAGGTGAAAAACCATATATCATTCCAATATAAACCCAACTTGAATATTCCTGTACTTACAAAATACCAAGGGGGGTGTGAGTGGGGGAACTAGAAGTTATGGCTTTTGTTGTTGTTGTTTAGTGCCGTTGAGTCACAAAACAACAATAACATAGTGAACCTGTATAAGGTTCCCCAGGAGCAGCTGGTGGGTTTGAACCACCAGCCTTGTAGTTAAACTGCCCGTTCAGTCCAGCGCATTATCCTGTAGCGCCACATTATAAATTAGACCATGAACTGGGAGGAGGGATAGAAACACATTTCCTTGAATAATGTTTGATGCAATGTAAGTATAAAGATCACCTTGTATTCTCTTTGCCTTCTAAAAGCCATGATTATATTAGAAGACAAGGAAGAAATTCAGGTACAGAAAATGTGTTTTAGATAGCCTAAATGATGGTGCTTAGTAAGGTTGGTTTTCAAGGTACAAAATGAGGAAACCAAAGTTCTCAATCAGGTGCGTACTTTGTCAAGGAAAACCTATTTTTGTCTTCTGATCTGCATTTCTGACCTAAGTCAGGTAAATATACCTGGCTAACTCCTCTAAATTTTTTTTTTTTTTAATGTATTTATTGTGGATTGAGTGAAAGTTTACAGGGCAGAGCGTCAGTTTTACAGTCAACAAAATCATACACCTTGTTTCATCTATTTGTTTGTTTTGTTTTATGCAGTCTTGTTTAAACACTGTGGTTTCAGATGTGCAATAATTTGTACAATGGTTTATTCCCAAGTATGCCTTAAGCAGAACAAATGTGTTTTTCTATATAGTTCTTTGTCTTAATAAACGTGTAATACAAATTTAAGTAAACTTCCATTTTGTGTATTTGTAAATTACAAAGGAAAACAACAAAAATTTTGTGGAGATTATTTTTTGCATAATTAAGGTGAGAATCAAGTTTTATTTAAACTACATAATATTTTTTCAAATAAATATCTATAATTATATAATAATATATAAAAAATTATGTTTTATTTGAAAAAAGATTTTCATTTAATTTTGATTACATCATATTTTATATTATTTGGCATAAAAGGCTGGATAATAAGCTAGTCCCTTGACCAACATTCATTCTTACCAAGATTAAAAAGTAGATGGCTAACATGTACATTATTAACAGTAGAGAAGTAGGGAGTCATTGTTGACTGACCAAATTAGAAGGTGATACATCAGTAAAGATTACAGAGAACAGAAATCCTTTTAAAGATTTTCAATAAAAGTAGCACATCCTTAAAAAAATGATTTTCCTCTACTCTTTGTTTTATTAAGTTTCTATGAAAGATCAGCTTCATAAACCCAGGCATTTCTCCAATTTATAAAATCTAACTTGTAAGCAACCAAATTCACTTATTATACATCAGGAAGCCATGGCCCAAGACCAGGCAAAAATGGGCAGAGAAAAAACAGAAATGGAAGTGTGTTCCTTGTGACCAGGATGTAAGTGTTCTTCCAGCTATTGCCTCCTTCACTCTTAGGCTAAACCTCACACGGGCCCAGAGCTAATCTGTCTGACCAAGAAACAGCCTGAGCTCCAGAGGCACCATCTTTTGGGGCTAGATTTGGTCACAGGGCCATAAAGCCAATGTTCACTGTCACCATGGATGTGTCCCGCTCCCAGGTATAACCTCCCTGCTACAAAGTCCAAAGTCCAAAGTCTCACTTCCACTTTTTGTTTCCTTATTGCTTGAGATCACTCCTTTGACTGACTGGAAACTCTTCCAAATACCTATGTTAATCTGAGAAGGAAACTCCATTCAGAATTTTACATTCAGCATTTACAGCCATCTTCATCGTCTGGGCTGGGACTAAGTTAATGTGTTTCCTGAATTCTCAGATCAAAGATTTCAATGGGGCTGATATCAAAGAAAACAGGAAGGCAACCTAGGAGAACTAAAAGAATCTTCAGGGTTAAGATGCCTTAGTACCATCCCTTCCTGCTTGTCACTGGTGAAGCTCGACAATAAAACAAGGAGTAAAAGGAGCTCTGGGACCGTAGTGGTTATGAATCCACAGTCAGCAGTTTGAAACTGCCAGTTGTTCCATGGGAGAAAGATGAGGCTTTCTGCTCCCGTAAAGATTTACAGCCTCGGAAACCCTGTACAGGGTCGCTATGAGTCGGAACCAACGCCACAGCACATAACAACAACAAATAAGAGAAATTTAAAGGGTGGGTAAAAAATAAATAAAGGATAATAAAATAGAACTCAGAAGATCAAAGCAGTGATGAGAAAAATATGAAATCAATATAAACTTAGAAAAAATATCAAAGTGAGCTAAAAATCAACCTACAAAAATTAAGAAAAAAACCAAGCAACTATAGAATACTTGTAGGATATTTGACTCTTTAAAATATAACACTGTAAAATAACCTGTTAATTAAACTAGGCTATCCTGGCATGAAGGCACAAAAGAAACTCAAGTTTGCCTCTAGATGAAATTAGGGGAAAAAAAGACATCCTGTTTGCCTTGGGACTCATGAGGAGGCAAGATCAGTAGTACACACAGTGGCAGTGTCTCTAAGGTTGGTACCATCCAGTGAGGTAATGCCTGGTGCACCTCCACGGGCAGGGTCGGCTAGTGAACCCCTACCAATGGGTGGAGAAGCCAGGTGGCACCCCACCCCCACATGACTCCACAAACCTCTTCCCCTCTGTCATTGGCCTAGGTAGAGACCCTGCTTTCTGCTCAACTGGCAGGTGAAGGAGGAGGTGGGACATAATCAGTTACTACTATAAGGTTTGCGACAAGGTTGTGTTCTTTCACCATACTTATTTAACCTGTATGCTCAGCAAATAATACGAGAAGCTGGGTTCTATGAAGAAAAACGTGGTGTCAGGATTGAAGGAAGACTCATTAACAACCTGCGATATACAGATGATGCAACCTTGCTTGCTGAATGAAAGTGAAGAGGTCTTAAAACATTTACTGATAAAGATCAAAGAGTACAGCCTTCGGTATGGATTACATCTCAATGTCAAGAAAACAAAAATCCTCACCACTGGATCAATAAACAACATTCTTATCAACGGAGAAAAGATTGAAGTTGTCAAGGACTTCATTCTTCTTGGATCAACTATCAACACTTATGGAAGCAGCAGCCAAGAGATCAGATGACGTATTGCATTGGGCAAATCTGCTGCACAGAAACTTTTAAAAATGTTGAAGAGCAGAGATGTCAGCTTGAGGACTAAGGTGCGCCTGACCCAAGCCATGGTATTTTCAATAACCTCATATGGATGGGAAAGCTGGACAGTGAATAAGGAAGATCATAGAAGAATTGATGCCTTTGAGTTGTGGTGTTGGAGGAGAATACTGAAAGTGCCATGGACTACCAAAAGAACCAATAGATCTATTTTGGAAGAAGTGCAGCCAGAGTGCTCCTTGGAGGCCAGGATGGCTAAGCTTCGTCTCTCATACTTTGGACATATTGTCAGGAGAGAACAGTCACTGGAGAAGGATGTCATGCTGGGTAAGATGGAGGGTCAGAGAAAAAGAGGAAGACCCCCAACGAGATGAATCAGCCAGGTGGCATCATTAATAGCGTCAAGTGTGGCAGCAGTGGTGGGGTTGGCCCGGGATCGGACATTGTTTCGTTCTGCTGTGCATGGTGTCGCTATAAGTTGGTTCCTACTCTATGGCACCTGACAACAACAACTATCTTGGATGATGATGTTGTTGTTAAGTGCTGTCGAGTCAGTCCCAACTCATAGCAACCCTGTATAGAGTTTTAAGGAGCAGCTGGTGAGGTTGAACCACCGACCTTGCAGTCCAAACTGACCTTGCAGTCCAGTGCATTAACTCACAGCACCACACCAGGACTGAGTGACACTAAATCTAGTGACGCCATTGTCTTACAGTCCCTCCCTCTGCATTTCCATACTGCCTGCGGCTTCATTTTAGTATCACCCTTCTGATAGTGTCATAGTGCAGTCTACACTACTCAATTGATACCAGTGAGCGCACAGCACAATTGTTGTTGTGTGACTTCAAGTCTCTAAAATCTTTCTCTTAATATCTTTTTCCTTCAGAGGACCACAACTCTGAGCAGGGTTGGATTAAGGCAGTGAAGACCCTAAACACTGATAATCTGTTATGCGCCCTCCTCTGTTTATTCAACCATTCAAATAGGATATGTCAGTTATATATATGTGTGTGTGTATCTTAGCTATATATGATATAACTTCTTTTTAAATGCAACTATAATATTGTTATTGTTGTTGCTGTTATTAAGTGCCATCTAGTTCTGACCAATAGTGACCCTGTATAGGATTTCCAAGGAGTGGCTGATGAGCTTGCACCGCCTACCTTGCAGTTCATACAGACTTTGCAGTCCAGCACATTAACCAACAGCGCCACACCAGGACTCCTATAATATTAATGATTGACTATTAGCATATGCCATTGTAGCAGAATGACATGAACTGGATTATTCAGTTTTTAGTAGATGCAGGGTACTGAGATTTTGTACTATACACCATATTTCCTACAAAAAGAATATTCCACATATTCTACAACAAAGAAAATGTGTCTGTGAACTTAGTTGATTCAACAGTCAATGTAAAATTCTGTTGATCTCCCACAATGAAAAATTGACTTTCAGTAATTTTGCTTTTAACAGCTCATACTTAAATTTCGATGCTTGTTTTGTAATAAATGTTATAATTATAAATGAACAAATAATATGTCATAAAAGAAAATTTAATGATCAGAAAACAAACATTACAACAAATTACTATATTTTATTTTTAGATAGATCTTTTATCTCTAACATATTATAATTAAAAACATTTCTTTCCATTCTTTGCTCTTACAAATTCTGAAGTGATTTAGTTACAATTAAACTGACAAACATTATCTACTTCCACGCATAATAAGGATGATGAATTGAAGTTTTCTTGAATCATTGTTGTGCACTGAGGGTTTTGAGTCTCTTTGGGGGCAAAATGAGTGTTATGTTATGCAGTTTGCGATCATTAAAGTAAGCAATATGCATAAAGAAATTTCAACATTGGGAAATACACACTGTATTTTATTTTCTGTTAAGGAATCATACATGCCTATATGAGTAAAATTTGTCTTTCCTGAATCTGTAAACTTACTTCTCATGTAAAAATAAAATTGTTGTACTTCTCTTTAAAGGTTTGTGTTTAAGTCATCAGAATAAACCTGCACTCATTTCTTGGATACCTTCATTCTTTCTTCATCAGGTATATCCACATTGTTTCAGAAGTAAAATCTACTTGAAAGAACTTCATACATTTTTGCCATTCTTTTCATACAAGAGTCAAATGTGGCAATTATGGCTGGTAGCATAGTGGTTCCGAATCATGCTAACCTCATGGTCGGCAGTTCAAAACTACCAGCTGTTCCAGTGGAGAAAGATGAGGCTTTCTGCGCCCATAAAGATTTGCAGCCTCGGAAACCCTGTGCAGGGTCACTATGACCAACTCCACGGCACTTAACAAGAACAACAACAAGATTGACCTCAGACACACAATGATATTTCTGTAGCACTTTGTCATTTACTTCTTTCTAATGCTTCTGGAGTGGCGCTGCAGGCTAATGCACTGGACTGCAAAATCGGTTTGAACCACAAGGTCAGTGGTTCAAGCTTACCAGGTGGCTCCTGGGAAACACTATACAGGGTCTCAATGGGTCAGAAGCGATTCAATGGCACTTAACAACAACAACAATGCTTCTATAATAGAAGCTGCTTGATAATCTGTATTTGGCAGTATTAGTTTTGTTGGGTTTTCAAATTTTTCTCTTAAATTTTGAGAATACCTGTTAATGACCTATAGAGATCTGTGCTTATCTTTACAATTTACTTCTGAATTCTTGGCAAGTTTGACTTGCCTGATGAAAATGCTACAATATATTATTCCACATTACCAACATAAATACATGCTCTAGTGTTTGCATTTTGATAGTGATGCTTTCTACTTCTCGTTTGGTAATTTCCTGTTTGTGTCTAGTCTTCAGCAATACTTTCGAAGGCATCTAAAGCCTGAATGTTCAATTCCAGGATTGCACTGGTGACAGCATGTGGATTAAGAAAGCATTTTAATACTTGATAATTGTAGAAACATGTTTTAGAAACTGCCCATCAGTGATCAGTGAGTAGAGGCCTCCTTGAATATTGCAGCTGAGAATGTAAATTGCAACTGTCTCTGAGAAGATAGTATAGCAATACCTATTAAAAGAAAAAATACATAGTTTTCTCCAAATCATAGCTCTTTTGTTTTAAAATCATATTCTTCAGATATAAAACCTGTAGAACATCAAGAAATATAATCAATATTTTAGTGGCAAATTGAGACACAGCCTGATTTTTCTTGTGTTTGATATTTTTACCAAGCTAAGATAGCAAAGCCTGTTAATTGTTGCCCTTGTAGACAGTCTGTACTCATCCTCAAGCAGACTTTTTCTTTTTGACAGGGTAAGTTAATTTCCATGACTGGGTTAGTGACTGAATGGCAATCCCTGGAGTTAAAAAAGAGTGAGAAAGTGTCTAAGGAGTTATATATCTTCTCATTGTCCAGTCAAGACATTCTCCTTGATCTGACAATTTTTCAGAAGCCAGCATTTTATTTCATTTCCAGCTTGACATAAAAGTTATTGTGTCCTTGGGGTTATGAGATATATAATCTCACCTGTGACCTTCCTTTTAAACTGCAAGCTCTCCAAAGACTTCATGAGACCTACTCAGTTTAATTCAGACTTTGCTCAGATATCTTTTGGCTACAGTTAACCTTTGGACCCTTTTGAACAGTTTATTTAATCCAGGGAGGTGTTGTTACCCATCAAACAGAACACACTGTTGAAGTCACTTAATTTTTTTCTTTTTATCTCTGTAAAAATACTTTTCCCCCCAGACTTTCTTGACCTCTATTTACAGTTTGGAAATATACAATTATGAAATGTGGATTTGGACCTACAGAAACTTTGAGGCAGAAGAAGATGTCCAAGTAGTTCTATAGTTAAACACTGAATTTCTAATGAAAAGGTTGGGGATTCTAACCCACCACCTGCTCTGCATACAAAAGATATGGCAGTCTGCTTCTATATAAATTTATAGCCTTGGAAACATACTTAGTACTACAGTGTTGCTATGAATCCAAATTAACTCGGTGACAATGGGTTTGGTTTTGGTTTATTTATTAAAAAAAAAAAAGAAAAAAGTCCATGTCCTAATCTCTGGAACCTGTGAATATATTATTAGAGTAAGGACATTAAGAAGAGGAGATTATCCTAGATTACTTTGGTGGGCCCAACCTAATCACATAAATCCTTAAAAGAACCTTTCCGGCTATAGTTAGAGGGAGAAATGACTATGGAAGAAGGGTAGAGAGATGTACTGTTCTTGCTCTTAGATGCCGTAAGTGGGCCAGGATCCAACAGATATGCATGGTCTCTGTTGTTGCTGTTGTTAAGTGCCATCGAGTCGGTTCTGACTCACAGGGAACCTAAATAAAGTTTCTGAGGAGTGGTTGACAGGATTGAACTGACGTGGTTAGCAGTCTAGTGCTTATCCTACAGTGCCACACAAGGAGTCCATGCATGGTCTCTAGAAGGTGGAAAAGTCAAGGACATTGAGTAGCACCTCCAGAAGAAACAACACCCTACCAATTTAACCCCCTGAGACCCATGCCAGACTTCTGACCTACAGAACTGTAATATAATAAATTTATGTAGTTTTAAGTTTAGGTTTTAATTGGTGATAATTTGTTATAGCAGCAATAGAAAATCACTACAGCCATTAATCAAAGGTGCACAATTTCCAGAACATTATAATGGAAATGTTGTTGATTTAGAAGTCCTCATGATAAGTGTCACCTAACCAGAATTGGAAGCAGCAGTCAAGGAATCAGATGATGTATTGCACTGGGAAAATATGCAACAAAAGACCTCTTTTACATGTTAAAAAACAAAGATATCACTTTGAGGACCAATGTACATATGACCCAAGCAATAGTATTGTTAATCACCATATATTCATGTGAGAGTTGTCCAATGAATAGGGAAGACTAAAGAAGAACTGATGAATTTAAATTATGGTGTTGGCAAAGAATATCAACTATATCATGGACTGTTGAAAGAAGGAACAAGTTTGTCATGGAAAAAGTACAGCCAGAATGCTCCATAGAAGAGAGAGTGGTAAGACTTCATCTCACTTAGTTTGTACATGTTATCAAATGATACCAGTCCCTGGAGAGGGACTTCATATTTGGTAGAGGGTCAGCGAAAAAAAAAAGGAAGACCCTCAGCAAAATGGATTGACAGGGACTGAAACAATGGGCTCAAACAAGCAATGGTTGTGAGAACGATGCAGGACCAGACGGTGTTTTGTTCTGTTACACATAAGGTTGCTCTGAGTTGGAACCAGCTTGATGATACCTAACAACAACAACTAGATGTGTAAACTGTTTTTGCAAAGTTTCAAAGGATTGCTGCCAAAAAGGAGTTCCCTACATAGTACAAATGGTTAAGACTCTCAGTTGCTGACCGACAGGTTGGAAGTTCAAGTCTACCTTTAGTTGCCTTGGAAGAAAGATCTGACGATCTATTTCTGAAAAATAAGCCACTGAAAACCCTATGGAGCACAGTTCTTGGGGATAAGATCAGCTTGAGGCCATTTTCACAAGAACTGGAACTAGTACTAGAACTCTCATGATAGTTCACCCTGCCTCTCAAAACTGTATTAGGAGAAATAATACAGTCCTGTATTATTCAGGTCAGTTGATTTTCTGTTAGTTGTTGCCCAAAATATTCTACAGCTCTGTGCTTTCTATGCACAGAGAGACAAGCCTCTCCTATATGCTTCTTTCCTTCATACTTGCCTGACTTCTGCAGACCATTCTATTTATGCCTTTCTGAACCTCACTGAATCCGGAAATTGAAGCTACCTGCCCAAGATCAGCAGTACAAACTGAGGCCTCTCCCCACTCCGTCATCCATGGCTGGCATTGTTGATTGATCTTGATGTCCTTTCTTGTCCCATCCAGATGTGGCTTCATGATGCCCAACACTGCACGCCAAGCAGTCATAACTAGGTGATTAGAACTGGGGCAAGGGGTGAACCCTATTTGCCATATTAGCATGCCTAGAGGTCTATTTTTTAAAAATAGTTACTTTGCTTGTGAACTCATTTTGAGATTTTGACCAATTACATCTCTCTGGCCTCCTACACTTGTTACTCATAATTTCCCTAAACCTAAGTTTGACACAGCCTGTAGGTAGCCAGGCAGAGGTGCCAGTAACTTGACTGTTTGTTAAGCCTTTGAACCTCCACTGCTCTTCCATTTTCGTTTTAAAAACGCTCTACTTATCGCCTCTTAAACAAGGAGCCCTGGTTGCACAAATGTTAAAGCATTGGCTGCTAACTGAAAAGTCAGCAGTTTGAACCCACCAGTCGCTCTGCTCCCATAGTGATTACAGCTTTGGAAACCCTGTGGAGCAGTTTGATGCTTTCCTGTAAGGTCAATATGAGATAGAGTCTACTCGATGGCACCTATCAATAACAGCTTCTAAATGTTTTATATTTCCAGAGTATCATTTACATTTTACAAAGAAAACTTCCTTCACTAGCATTTCAGATTCGGGGTATTGCTCCCTCATCAGAAGAGAATCGAGTGACAGGTTCCAGGATGAGGATGGTCACTTCGGATGCATGGATTTGGGAGGAGGCAGCACATGGGCAACGTACCTTGTGGAATGAGAAAGTGGGGAGAGCTGCCTGATGGTGAGGGGGACGTGTGGAGGGGGACAGTGGTGAAATTCCTACCAGCTGCTCTGAGGCAGGTATGGGTATCCAATAAGCAAGGTAAGCATGTGTGGGGGCATCAACAAAACCAGAGCACCAGTTGTCTAAATCAAAGACCCATAGATGCCAAACAGGACACAAGGAAAAGTAAATGCCCCAGTGGAAGGAAACGGGCACTGAATGAAACTAATATCATTATATAAATTTCGTATGTGACAACAGTAACATTTTCTTTTTTCTTTTAGACTGATCAGGTATAACTTGACATTCAGTTCTCTCTCTTCAAACACATAAGAATGTCCTAGTGGATTCATGATTTATCTGGTCCTGTGTAAAGCAAATCAAAATATATTTTCAGATTGAGCATAGCCTTGTATTGTATCATGCTCTTTGTGATTGCTCTCATCCCCATCAGGTCTCAGCAGAAGTCCAATGGACTATGAAGACACAGCATTAAAGAATGGAAGTGAGTGTGCAAGAAGTTTTTTTTAAGTATTATTCCAAGATGAAACACACTATTGGAGATGTGCAAAGGACTCACCACAAACATTGTATAAAAAACAAATGAGATTATATCAAATGCCTTGTAATTACTATTTCTTTTGACTATATCAGATCTGAAGAACAAAATCTTTTTTTTACTAATTTTCCGATACAATTTTTGGGTTAGCATTCCAATTGGAATATAAATTGTACTTGATAAATTTTACTTGTTTTAGTTGAATGTAACATGGATTATCTGCTCTGTAAACCTTTACCTAATTCACAATAAAATGTTTTAAATTTTTTAACGCATGAGGCTAAAAGGTTCCTGGAGCAATTTGATCAGGATAGGAAGAAAAATGCTGTCTGGTTCCTCCTTCCCACATAGGAGATGGAGACACAGCACAGGTGTAATTTACCCTCCTGTTACCCCAGCCCTTTTGGATTACATGAGATTTTGTTCTATTTTTGTTTTCTTAATCTATTTTCTTGTGTGTATTTCTGTTTGTTTTGTACCTTTTATTGTGAATTGGGTGACGGTTTACAGAGTAGATCATATTCCATCCAACAATTCACCCACATTTTATTTCATCTCTTGGCTGCAATCCCCACAAGGTAACATCACTTACTCTATTTCCTCCCTATGTTTCCTGTTGCTAGTCCTCCTCCTTTCCTAACCCTTCTGATCTGTGCCCCTGGGTAAATGCTGCCCTTTGGTCTCAAATTGTTGATTATTCTAATATGTGCATACCTCCCTAGTGATGTTGTTGGTCTTATAGACTTGTCTGTTGTTGAGTGAGTTTAATTTCCAGACCTGAAGGGTGACTAAGGGACTTGGTCTCAGGGATTCCAACAGTCTCTAGCCAACCAGTAAGCCTCGTCTTTTTTTACATGAGAGTCTTGTGACATCTTTTTTCCTTCTCTTCCGAGTTTTTCACTCTTTCCAGATTTCCCTTTAGTAAAAATATAGTGAGAAATGGAAAGATTACACAATTTCCCATGCTCTACATCAACTAGGAATGGCCAAACAGGGCTGGTAAGAGAGAAGTTAAATGACATTTGAAATTCCACAAAGAAGAGCAACTCTAGGCAAAATAACTGACATAAAATCTACGCTTCCCTTTACAAGATCATCATTCAATCCAGGAAAAACATTTTTTGTTGCCAAAGTGTAAAATAACCACATTCAGCTCCATATATAAGGATGATGTACATTTTTTTGTCTCTGAAAATGCAAGTTGACGGTCTGTCTTCCCCCTCTGGTTTCTCCCGCTAATCGTATCTCCTTTAGCAGGACATCGCCTGACCCCTAGTGGCAGCATGGCCTCCAGTCACTCCAGCTGAGCTGCCTTTATTTGATGGCTTGTCAAAATTCCAATTCACTGAAGGCTGAGCAGCATTTCCTTTGAAAAACTGACATTTGTAAATTGTCAGTAGAAAATGTGTCTTCAGCTTTAAAGGGTCTTCAAAATGAGCAAACTTCAGACAAATTACTAGAGAGGCTTAAGCACTAAAGAATACAAGCAATCCTTTGTCATGTGATAACACTAATGGCATTTTTCCTGAATCGATTTTCCTTGTGACGGTAACTCAGGTTCCAAGCCTGAGGTCTTGTCTTCAGTGCAAGGAATAAATAATTGCATACAAAAAAAAAAAGAAAGAAAGAAGTGTCCTCATATTCACACATCCATCCAAACCCAGATTATTCAAGGCTTCATAGAAACCAGGATAAGGGGGCAGTAATGGTTCAGTAGTAGAATTCTCTCTTTCCATGCAGGACTTGTTAAGTTCTGTTGAGTCAGTTCCAACTCATAGCAACCCTGTATAGGGTTTCCAAGGAGCAGTTGGTGAGTTTGAACCACTGACGTTGTGGTTCAAACCAACCTTGCGGTCCAGTGCTTTAGCCCACAGTGCCGCACCAAGACTTCCATGTAGGAGACCTGGGTTCAATTCCTGCCAACTGTACAGCAACCACCCATCTGCTAGTGGAGGTGCGCCTGTTGCTTTGATGTTGCACAGGTTTCAGTGGAGTTTCTGAACGAAGATGGACTAGGAATAAAGGCCTGGTAACCTAGTTCCACAAATCAGTCCATGAAAACTCTATGCATCACGAAGAACCAATTGCCGATGGTAGCTAAAAATAACAGAAACCAGAATATTTTCACAGCTTTGCAAAGTTCACATGCCTTGGGGCTGGTAATACCTAAGTTAGTTAATAAATGTTGTGAAAGGGCAATAGGAGTTTGTGGGGTAGTGAAAATATTTTCACTCCTAGACTATTTCATGATACATTAGGCAGGGGTAGAAAGGAGGTGAAAACTGGGGCAAATGATTTACACTGAACCACCCCTATGTCTACTCTAAAGAGTCTACCTCCAGACTCTACACCACTCCAGTAGGATGGGACTCAGGAATTGGGTGAGGTGAGACTAGGGAAAGGGCTTCACAGCAGCCTTGGCTGAGGAAATACGGAGTTGGCAGGATTGCCTACTTCCCTTCTATATACCTCAATATGACCACAAGTCCCAAATTACTGTCAAACGTAGGGTAGCCCGCAATTTAAAAATGGCAAGAGATCTGAAGAAACACCTCCCCAAAGAAGATATACAGATGGCAAAAAAACATATGAAAAAATTCCTAACCTGATTTGTCATTAACCACCATACACTGCCATTGAGTCATTTCTAACTCATAATGGCCCTATATAGGTTCATGAGACTAAATCTTTACAAGATTATCCAGCATTTCATTTCTCCTCCAGAGCAACTGGTGGATGTGAACCCCTGACATTGTGGTTGGCAGTACAATGTCTAACCCATAGCACTACTAAGTTTCCTTCATTATTTGTCATTATTGTTGTTGTTGTTAAGTGCCATTGAGTTGGTTCCCACTCATAGCAACCCTGAATAGGGTTTCCGAGGAGCGGCTGGTGGGTTTGGACCACCAATCTTGTGGTTCAAACCAACCTTATGACCCAGTGCTTATCATACAGTGCTACATTGGTGGTGGCTGTGTGCCGTGGAGTCAGTTCCGACTCATAGCAACCCTGTACAGGGTTTCCGAGGCTGTAAATCTTTACAGGAGCAGAAAGCCTCATCTTTCTCCCGCGGAACAGCTGGTAGTTTCAAACTGCTGACCTTGCAGTTCGCAGCTCAATTCGTAACCACTACATTACCAGAGCTCCTTACAGTGCTATATTAGGAAAATGCATATTAAAATAGTAACATATCACTACACACTTAAATACAGAGTTTAGGTTTTAGAATAGCTAAAATCCAAAAATCTGACAACACAAATTGCTGACACATATTCAGATCAATGGGAACTTTTCTTCTTTACTGGTAGGAATGTAAAATGGTATGGCCACATTGGAGATAGTTTGTCAGTCGTGTACAAAGTCATATCTATAGTCTTAATATGTTGTTGTTAGTGCTGTTGAGTTCCAACTCAAATCAACCCTGTATAGGGTCTCTGGGGTTTGAACCACCAACGTTGTGGTTAGCAGTCCAGTGCTTACAATATAGTGCCACACAAGGACTATACCATCCAGAAATCTCACTCCTAAGTATTTGTCCCACTGATCTGAAAATAGGGCATGACCCCATTCACCCACAAAAACCTGCACACAAATATTTATAACAGCTTTATTCATAATCACCCAAAACTGGAAGGAATCAAGATGCCCTTCAGCAGGTAAATGGATAAACAAACTATGAGCATTCATACAATAAATACTATTTAGTAATTAAAAGGAATGAGTTACTAAGCCACACATAGATGAATCTTAAATGCATATTACTAAATGACAGAAGCCAGTTTGAAAAGGCTATGTACTATATGATTCCATTATGACATTCTGGGAAAGGTAAAACTATAGGCAATAAATAGATCGTAGTTGCTAGGGGTCAGGAATAGCAGAGGTAGGAGGAGAGAAGTTGAATAAATCAAGCACAGGGTTTTTTGTTGTTTTTTTAAAATAGGGCAGTGGAACTATTTTGTAGGGTACAATAAGGAATTCATAAGGAGCTCTGGTAGCATAGTGGTTACGAATCGGGCTGCGAACTACAAGGTCAGCAATCCAAAACTACCAGCTGTTCCGTGCGAGAAAGATGAGGCTTTCTGCTCCCATAAAGATTTATAGCCTGAGAAACCTTGTACAAGGTCTCTATGAGTCGGAACCAACTCCACGGCACATAACCAACCAACCAACCATTATGAATTCATGGTACTTCTCTCAAAATCCATAGAAATTTACAAGTGGCTGGAGTACTTGTTACTTCCCACAAGTGACGTAAAATTGTTGTTGTTGTTGTTAGGTGCCATCGAGCAGAACGAAACAATGTCCGATCGTGAGCCAACTTTACTACAGTTGCCACACTTGAATACATTGTGCTGCCACCTGGCCAATCCATCTCGTTGAGGGTCTTCCTCTTTTTCTCTGACCCTCCATCTTACCAAACATGATATCCTTCTCCAGTGACTGTTCCCTCCTGACAATATGTCCAAGGTATGAGAGACGAAGTTTGGCCATCTTGGCCTCCAAGGAGCACTCTGGCTGCACTTCTCCCAAAACAGATCTATTGGTTCTTTTGGCAGTCCATGGCACTTTCAGTATTCTCCTCCAATACCACAACTCAAAGGCATCAATTCTTCTACAATCTTCCTTATTCACTGTCCAGCTTTCGCATGCATATGAGGTTATTGAAAATACCATGGCTTGGGTCAGGCGCACCTTAGTCCTCAAGGTGACATCTTTGCTCTTCAACACTTAAAAAAGTTCCTGTGCAGCAGATTTGCCTAATGCAATATGTTGTCTGATCTCTTGACTGCTGCTTCCATGAGTGTTGATAGTTGATCCAAGAAGAATGAAGTCCTTGACAACTTCAATCTTTTCTCCGCTAATAAGAATGTTGTTTATTGGTCCAGTGGTGAGGATTTTTGTTTTCTTTACATTGAGATGCAATCCATACCGAAGGCTGTGCTCTTTGATCTTCATCAGTAAATATTTTAAGCCCTGTTCACTTTCAGCAAGCAAGGTTGTATCATTTGCATATCTCAGGTTGTTAATGAGTCTTCCTCCAATCCTGATGCCACGGTTTTCTTTATAGAACCCAGTTCGTTGGATTATTTGCTCAGCATACAGGTTGAATAAGTATGGTGAAAGAATACAACCTTGTCACACACCTTTCTTAATTTTAAAACATTCAGTGTTCCCATGTTTTGTTCGAACAACTGCTTCTTGATCCAGGTACAGATTCCTCATGAGCACAATTAATTGTTCCAGAATACTCATACTTCGCAATGTTGTCCATAGCTTGTCATGATCCACACAATCGAAAGCCTTTGCATAGTCAATAAAGCACAGGTAAACATCTTTCTGATATTCTCTGCTTTCAGCCAAGATCGATTGGACATCAGCAATGATATCTCTCGTTCCATGGCCTCTTCTGAATCCAGCTTGAACCTCTGGAAGTTCTCTGTCAATGTATGATTGTAGCCATTTCTGTATTACCTTCAGCGAAACTTTACTCGCGTGAGATATCAAAGAGATTGTCCAATGATTTCTGCATTCCATTGGGTCACCTCTCTTTGGAATGGGCACAAATATGGATCTCTTCCAATCAGTCGGTCAGATAGTTGTCTTCCAAATTTCTTGGCAGAGATGAGTGAGTTCCTCCTGTGCTGCCTCACTTTCTTGAAAGATTTCAATTTTTTATTGACCTAAAATAGTAAGGCACAACAGTGGGGATTTCCCTTGAGTGGAAATATTTATGGTGAGAAAAGAAAACTTTCTCAGACATAAATGATTAAGGTAGCACTATGAGAATCATCCCCTGGCTTGACAAATCATTAGTAATTCATAGAAACATAGTTTGGTCAGCTCTGATAGGTTCTTAAAGTAGGAGACATTGCATGGTTTCAGTGGTGAATCACCTGTATACACAAGATAAGTCAGGTCTGTTATTTAACATCCAAGGGAAGTTTAAGCACAATAGGATGTATATTCCTTCTGTAGCTTGAATTACTCAAGATAACTACTCAAATCTGTGACAAGCTTTTTCCCCGGGCCCCACCAGCAGCCTGTTACTCTTTGCAGATGATCTATCCACACTCTCAGAGAGACAGGAAGTGGCCAGAAGCGGCTCCCTCAGCTTCCTGCCACCACACTAACAAGATCCCTGCACCTGGTCTTCCTCCTTCACTCCTGGACAAAGTCCATCTGCCCTTCCCCCACCACCCCCACCCCCAGTGCTCTGGAAGCCTCAACTCTGACCTTTTCAGGAACTGGGCTCTCTGATTATCTCTTCACACTTGAACAGTGAGACTGCTAGTTATAGATTGAATTGTGTGACCCTCTCCCACCACCCCCATAAAATATATGTGTTGGAATCCTAACTCCTATACCCATGGCTGTCTGTGATCCTGTTTGGATATAGGGTTTTCATTTAATGTTAATGCAGGGTGTGTCCTAAACCTAATCACTTCTGAGTTATAACAAGAGCAAATTTGACAAAGAAGGAAACACAAATAGTGGGGAAAATAGATGCCAAGTGAAAATCACCAAGGTACTAAAGAACTCTGGGGCTGCAAAAGCTGAGGGGACCAGGATCTTCCCTAAGAGCCAATGCCCTGAATTTGGACTTTTAGTGTCCTGAACTGTGAAAAAAATAAACCTCTATTCTTTATTTAAAGCCACCCATTATGGTTCTGATTACAGCACTAGTGAACGAAGACACAGGCCCTTACGCATCAGCTCTTAGACCTGCTTAAGAGTCTCATGTGGAAAATTTAATCATAACAATCCTACCCGACTCTGGGTTCTGCTCTGAACATCAATCTCCCTACCTGCCAAACTTTTAGAAAGTCACGTTTACCCCACCATCTCCTGTGGCACTGTACGATCAGCACTGGCCTGCTAACCTCAAGATCAGCAGTTCAAATCCATCCAGTTGATGGAAACCCTATTTAGTGTCGTTATGAGTCAGAAATGAATGACAACATGACAATCTAGAGGAGAGGTGATGTGGCTTGGACCAAGTTTGTTGCAGAGAGAATGAAGAGAAGTGAGTAGATTTCAGAGGTATGAGAAAGTTAGATTTGTCAGTGATGAATCGACCATGGGTGGTGTTGAATCAAATGAGTTATATACAAAGGAAATGACCCTCAGGGGGAAAATCAGGCCTGAGGTGGTGGTGGTGGTTATGTGTCGTGGAGTCGGTTCCAACTCATAGCGACCCTGTACAGGGTTTCCGAGGCTGTAATCTTTACAGGAGCATAAAGCCTCATCTTTCTCCCTCAGAACAGTAGTTTCGAACTGCTGACCTTGTGGTTCACAGCCCAATGCGTAACCACTATGCTACCAGAGCTCCTTCAGGCCTGAGAAGTGAGGCATAAATAGATGATGGTGAAGTTGTTGATGCTGAAATGCCTTTGGAACCCACAAATATTTTCAGTTGCCCAGTGAATGCCTTAGATGAGTTAACAGTTTGTGTCCCCTTCCAACTAATTATCTTGAAGTGGAAATATCCATGCTGTTGTTGTTAAATGCCATGGAGTCAGTTAAGATTCATAGTGACCATGTACAGGGTTTCCCAGGAACAGCTGGTGAATGTGAACTGCCTACCGTAAATATCTATAGGTAACTAGGTAAAGTAATCTGTAGAGAGGTCTGAAGTCAGAGCTTTGAGCCTCCAACATGTGGACAGAACTGAATCTCTGAGAGGATGGGGTTGCCCACAGTGCATGGGAAGAGAAGAGAGATGGACCTTGAACAGAATCCCAAGAAAGCCCATCATTTCCAAGCAGTCAGAGGCGAGGACAGGCAGTGCCATGGGAGCCCAAGGATGGCAGTGATTAAAGGTACGAGAAGCCAAGAGGCCAGAAAAGGTGAGGTTCTAAAAAAAAAAAAAAAAAGGTAAGGTTCTTGGAGAAAAGTGCCACCCACCTTACAGTGCCACCTCCTAATTGCCCTCCCTTCCCCTGCTATTGTCCACTTCCCACCCAATCTCCACATGGCAGCCTTCTTAAACACAATTCTGATCAAGTTTAAATCCCACTAAGCCTTTCAACAACTGTCCTTAGAATGAAGTCATGTCTACTCCACCATCTCCAGCTTCTCATCTCCCACTGCTAAACCCCACATTCTTCATTAGGGTTGACAAGGACCCACCTGATCCAGATCCTGCTAACCTCCCCCACCATAAGCCACTCTGAACCTCTTTAACTTTTTCTGATGTACTACTCTCTTCTTTCTGGGGTCGTAGCATGTGCTGTTTGTTCTTCCTGAGGCACTTTTTCCTTAACTAACTCTTACTTGCTCTTTAGTTATCAGCTTAAACATCACTTTATCCCTAAAGTCCTCCTTAATCTCCCCACCAAGGCAGTTGTCTTCTCATGACACTTCTGGATACCTGATCTTAACCTCATCTCACTGCACTACGTGCTTAACTAGGTGACTCTACAGACACAAAACGAGCTCTGGCGGTGTAGTGGTTACGAGTCCGGCTGTTAACCTTAAGGTCAGCAATCTGAAACTACCAGCCATTCCGTGGGATAAAGATGTCTGTTCTGCTCATCCTCCAAGGCCTAGCACTGAGCTTGGAATGTAAAACTCAGTAAATATTGAGTGGAAGAAAAAAGACTACATAAACACAAGCATAGGATATCATAAATGTAATGAACTCAGTGAAAGAAGACATAAATCTTTGTCACAGTGCTGCCACTAACCAGCTATATCACAGTGTCTATAGACCAAAATGAAAATAAGATTTAGATAAAAGCTTATCTCCCAAGTTCCTTCAGTTCTAAACATCTATAATTCTTCATCTCCCATACCAGGCACAATAGTCTGTTCCTGCATACTCAAGAAAGAGACCTTTGCCTGCTACTGATTCAGACACATTGCCAATAGTTTGATGAAAATACAAGAGGCCCAAGAAAAACCAACGGAAGACAGAGTAATTAAAAAAAGGCTGTTCACTGACACTAAAGTCTTCTAAATCAAGACGATTAAGTACATTGCTCTTGACAACAAACCAAGGAGAAAACAGAGACACCAATGACTTTTAACCTCCCCTTCTCTTCTTTCTCTTCCTTGGTTACTCTCCCTACGCAGTCATTCCTTAATAATAACTATATTGTGTGTATGCGGAGGGGTAGCCTGTTAGATTAAGATAATCATGAATCATAGCCCCAATTTTTCAGTTAGCTTGAGAAAATGGCTATTTCCAGAAAGGAAAACAAAATTCATTTTAAGTAATAAAAGCTCTTTCATGGCAAATAGATAGAGAAAAAAGTTTAGTTGTAGATGAGAGGGCGAGAAAGAAGAAAGAATCATTGTTTAGGAAGCATTGTGTTCTGTTTATGGTGGTGGAAATTTTGGCAACAGCTACTGTTGATGGTTGTACAACATGATTTAATTAGTATCACTGAACTGCACACATGAAAAATGTTGACTTGGCAAGTGTGTTATATATTTGTTTACAGCAATCAATCAATAAAAGCTCTTTCTTTGTTTGCAAGAACCAGGAGGAGGGAAAAACTGGAAAAGGAATTTAGATAAAAAGCTACATGAAGCAGTTACATGGTCGGTCATTGAAAGCAATGAGTCCATTTGCTACAAGGTTGTTGGCCCAGGACCCGGCAGTGTTTCATTCTGCATAGGGTCGCTATGAGTCGGTACTGACTAGATAGCACCTAACAACAACAACAACAACAACAACGTGCTACACACCTAAAGAAGCCTAACAACCTGCTTCCCTCCTACTTTCTTTATGTCCTCTCTTCCATCAGTTTTATAAGAAGCAATTCTCTCTATTGTATATCTGGTGATTGCAATGCCAAAGAATTAATACGGCGAGGTCAGGAATAATTGTTTATAATTGAAAAAACCTTCAGCAATCAGTCAACAGGTTCCCCTTGTAGGGAATGCTGAATTAGCTATTTAAGAATAAAATGAAGACAACATGGAGAAACTCAGCTCAACAAGTGTACCTATTACATGTTTGCCAGGCGTGGTGTAGAGAATGCTATAGATACAAAACAATAAATAAAATAGAGTATTGTCCTTGAGATCAGTCTATTGCAGGGGTTTTCAATTGTGGCTGCTCACTGGAATCCTATGGGGAACTTTGAGAAAACACTGATACCTGGACCCTTCACCCCCAGAGTCTGACTTAATTGATGTGGGGTAGAGTGTGGGCATTAGGATTTTTACACTTCCCAGGGGATTCTAACATACAGAATCTTGGTTGGAGGACCATGACTATAGGTAGACTTTAGAACCGACTGATCACAGACAAAGAACCAAATCTGGAGTTGTAACAGCTGGATTCTTCATCATTTAAAGCCACGTGAGTATTTTAAACTCAGCTCAACCTCGGCTTACCTCTTTATGTATATATTTATACATGATATGCCTACCCCATGATGGTGTTTAAAGATTAATTTAAGTTAGTTACACGAGAGGATATTATACTTAAACAATCATAAGGCACACTTAACTGAGAAAAGAAGAAAAAAAACAAAGTGCATACAGAGATTATTTGCTTTTCCCACTGCCATCAAGAGTCCTTTATTCAACCCCAATGGAAAATGAAAACGAAAATGAGAAGTTCCACAAAACTTTGTTAGCATTTTATTGTAGCAGAAGTCTTTCTCTGAGTGATCTCTGTACATGTCTGCTACCCCACAGATGCTGGTCCAGAAAGGCAATCTATGACTGATTCATCATCAGAGACACCATGGTGCCTAGCACACAGTGGGCATTCAATAAACATTTGCTAAATTGGATTGAATTACATTATTTAAAAACATGTAAACCTGCTGCATTCAATGTGGCTCAAACAATACGCCCCTGTTACCAGCAGCCTCACAACTCCAAAGACAAGTTTTATTTCCATAAATAAGATGCATATGCAAATAACAAGAATGGTGGCCAGGGAAAAAACCCAAAGAGATACTGTGGTATATGGGATCACAGTCCAAATAAAGGCCTGACTGTCCCTGACACCCAAGTCACTCAACCATAGTTTTTTTTTACTTTGGTGCAGATATTGGTGGTGTTATTATGAACCAGAGAGATTAGCCAATATGAGCCCAAAATAATAACACATTTTTATAGAATGTGAAAGGAGCTCTGGTAGCATAATGGTTACGAATCGGGCTGCAAACTGCAAGGTCAGCAGTTCAAAACTACCAGCTGTTTCGTGGGAGAAAGATGAGGCTTTCTGCTCCCGTAAAGATTTACAGACTCAGAAACCCTGGACAGGGTCGCTATGATCCAGAACTGATTCCACAGCACATAACCACCACCTCCATACAATGTAAAGGTAATTTTCTTGAGTCTTTAGGAGATATTTTAACAGTAAACTTCAGGATATACTATAGCAATAAGCAATGAGCCCTGGTAGCATGGTAGAGCAATCATTGAACTAATAATCAAAAGGTTACTGGTACGAACCCACCAGTTGCTCCACAGGATAAAGATGAAGTAGTCTGCTTCCATAATTATTTGTAGCCTTAGAAACCCAATGGGACAGTTCTGTTCCGTTCTATAGGGTTACTATGGATCAGCATTGACTCTAAGGCAGTAGGATTATAGCAGTAAACTGTGCCAACCTTCCCAGCACAAAAGACAACCTAATGCTCCTTCCTGTCATTTAGATGGCCCTTTCTTATGGCATTGGTCTAAAATATAAGCAACTCAAAAAGACCTCATTTCCACATGTGTAAGGAGTCCTGGTGTGGCACTGTGGGCTAATGCGTCAGACAGCAGTCTTTTGAACTACAAGATCAGTGGTTCAAGCTCATCAGCTGCTCCTTGGAAACTCTATACAGGGTTGCTATGGGTTTGAATCGACTCAACGGCACTGAACAACAACAACAAAGAATGAAGTATTTTGTAATTTCATTCCATAAACTCCTGGTGTGGTGCTGTGGGTTAATGTGCTGGACTGCAAAGTAGATTTGATCCACAAGGTCAGCGGTTCAAGCTCACCAGCCACTTCTCTAAACCCTAACCCTATACTGAGTCGCTATGGGTTGGAACCGACTGGACAGCACTTAACAAAACAACAACTGGTATGGCAAAATAGGATATGCAGTGAATCAAAAGTTCGGTAGTTCAAACCCACCAACTGCTCCTTGGAAGAATACAGGGTCGCTATGAATAAGAATGGATTCGACGGCACTCAACAACAACACTACGTGGAAAGGAATCCTGGTGTGGTGCTGTAGGATAAGCACTGGACCTTTTCAATTTGAACCTGCAAGGTGGCAGTTCAAACCCACCAGCCACTCCCCAGAAATCCTATATAGAATCCTTGTGAGTCAGAACTGACTCAACAGCACTTAACAACAACTATGTAGTAAGGCAGCCCTGGTAGCATAATGGGTTATGAACTGGAATTGTTGGTTGGTTGGTTATGTGCCATGGAGTTGGTTCCGACTCACAGCGACCCTGTACAGGGTTTTCGAGGCTGTAAATCTTTACGGGAGCAGAAAGCCTTATCTTTCTCCTGCGGAACAGCTGGTAGTTTCGAACTGCTAACCTTGAGGTTCGCACCCCGGATTCGTAACCACATTGCTACCATAGCAATGTTGTTGGTGTTGTTGTTAAGTGCCATAGAGTCGGTTCCGACCCATAGCGAACCTGTATAGGGTTTCCAAGGAGTGGTTGGTGAGCTTGAACCACTGATCTGACAGTTCAAACGGCTTTGCAGTCTGGCACATTAACCCACAGCGCCACACCAGGACTCCTAACAGAAATTTTTACTTTAAGTGACTTTTTAGCAAATAGGATTTGTTTCCCCTCACAGATAAAAATCTAGAGATGGGAGCTGCTGGCACTGGGTCTAGGACTCTCTTGACCTTTCTTTTATAGCTACTTCCTCTTAATCACAAGATGGAAGCTCTAGCTCCAGACATCACAGCCACATTCAAGGCAGGAAGAAGGAGAAAGGACCTGAAACGGGACTCCTGTACGAGTATACCATTGAAACTTGTTAAGGAGTATAGTAAGCAGTACAGGGCAGAGCTAAGACACAGGCAAAGCTGTGAGTTCAACTTTAAATCTCACCTCAGATCCTATCACAGAGTCAGC
Organism: Chrysochloris asiatica; assembly: GCF_000296735.1. NCBI lineage: Eukaryota > Metazoa > Chordata > Mammalia > Afrosoricida > Chrysochloridae > Chrysochloris > Chrysochloris asiatica. Next base: position 10,696,006 of record NW_006408631.1, read on the forward strand.
CTGTGTTGAGGTAAGGAGTTAAGGCTTTTGGATCCCTATGTCAGTTACTGGCTGCAGGCTACCTGAGGTGTGGGGCCTATCCTCTTAGGCATTTCCAGGAAAGGCATATCCCTTCAGTTGAGGATAATTCACAGCAGCTGAGGGATGGGCACAATAAAACAGAGCTGGACAAGCCACCAAAAGCATCTTCTACGTCTCATGGTCCAAAACTAGTTCAACAGATGCTGGGAAAGTCAACACTTGACGTTTCAGCCTCTACCCAAACCAAACCCACTGCTGTCAAGTGGATTCCAACTCATAGTGACTCTTAGCACAGAGTAGAACTGCTCCACAGGGTTTACAAGGCTGTCAATCTTTATGGAAACAGATTGTCTCATTTTTCCCAGGAGCAATGGCTGGAGGCGTTCTGACTTTGGGGTTAGCAGCCCAAAGCTTAGCCCACTGTGCCTCCCGGCCTCAATTTTAAAACATTTATTTATTTAACAACAAAAATAATAAACCTAGTACATAAAAATAGAAGTTACCTATTTTATCACAAATAACTGTATTTTTTCAATCTAAAAGTTAGTGAGAAGAGTAGAACTGTTATACATTTTTATAATCTTTTCAATGTCTGGCTAAATAGAATACAGTGGAGTCTCACATCTGTATCTGCATTCAAGTTTTTGCATTATGTTATTTTGGTTTAAGTAGATGGAGAAAATCCAGTCTCTTGTGGATTAAAATATGTTCATCAGAAAGATACTTTGATGTCCTAACCCCTGTTTCTGTACATATGAGCTTACTTGGGGGTAAAGGGTCAGACTAGAATAGGGTAGATTCTACTTCTAATCCCTTCTGAGTGGTGTCTTATAAGATGGAAAAGCAAACATGGAGACAGAGTTCCATACAGGAAGAAGAGAGACACCAACAACAGAAACAGATGCATTTATTAGCAGTAAAGGAATGCCAAGGATTGCTGGCAACTTCAATAAACTAGGAGAAATGCATGGAATGGTTCCTCTCTCAAAATCCTCAGAAGGAATCAACACAGCCAACCCTCTTAAAAATACTTTTTTCAGATATTTGTGGATATTCTACTTTGATACTATACTAAAACTCAACAAGTGATCATTTCTTATAGGTTAATTGCAGTGTAGAACATGACATCATAACAATAAACTTTTTGAATTCTGTTACATTAAAATCCTCTGCTCTTACAGTTAGAATGGATCTTTGTAATGTTGACTATGTGGGAAGTTTGGATTCACTGAATCAAGAAGATCTACCAAATGTTACCATATTTCATTAATATCACAACTAACATCATTATAGGGATCAGCACTGGACAGCTAACCACAAGGTCAGTGGTTCAAGCCCACCAGCCACTCCTCAGAAACCCTATATGTATAAGTAGACATGAGTTTCCAATTTTCTCATTTTTGCTTGTAAACATAAAGTTTGTCATTAGCAACAAATATTGTCAGCTATTTATTTTGAAATGATATCATATCATTAGAGAAAATGTCAAATACCCAAATCGGAACACCGTAGTTTGTTTGCCAAAATCCTGTCACGTAAAAATGGCGTCCCATGAAAAAAAACGATTAGTTCAGCTCACAAGTCAAACAATAACATAAGTGTTTTCCTCTAGACAAGCATTATGCTGCAAAAGTATATGCAATGGTTTGTGTAATACAGTTAATAATGTTCACCAAGGACATTCTGGTGTGGCGCATTGGGTTAGTGCACTGGACTGCAAAGTCAATTTGAACTATAAGGTTGGAAGTTCAAGTTCACCAACTGCTCCTTGGAAACCCTACACAAGGTCGCTATGGGTTGGAACCAACTTGACTTGATGGCGCTTAACAGCAGCAGGAAGGACATTCTTTAAAAATGTTGTTTTGTATTTTGTCTTTTCCCTGAGTATGCAGTAGTAAAGAACCTAATGACCACTAATAGGTTGGAAGGAACTCTGGTAGCATAGTGGTTACGAGTTGGGCAGCTAACCTTAAGGTCAGCCATTCCACGGCAGAAAGATGAGGCTTTCTTCTCCTATAAAGATTTACAGCCTGAAAAACCCTATGCAGGGTTGCTATGAGTTGGAACCGACTCCACAACACAAAACCACCACCACCACTAATGGTTTGGAATCCTGGTATGATGCTGTAGGATAAACACTGGACCACAAGGTCAATTGGAACCACAAGGTCATTGGTTCAAACTCATCAGTTGCTCCTCGGAAACCCTATACAGGGTCACTATAAGTTGGAACCAACTCAACGACATTCCGGAACAAGACTAGTAGTTTGGTCCTCTGTTTTGAGTCTTGCTAAGGCACTACTAGTTTTACCCAGCACTGCTTTTGCACCATCAATGCAAATGTCAACAAAGTGAAAGGGCAAATAACTTCTTGATGTTATTATGGAGAGATTTTCAGAAACTTACTGACTCCCTGAAAGAGTCTTGGGAACCCCCAATGGTTTGGGGACCATACTTTAAAAACCTGTATGCTGTGTGCACACCTTAGAATAATCAACCATTTGAAATCAAAAGGATAGCATTTACCAAAGGACACACTTCAGAAAGGTTAGGAAAAAACGGTTATGAATTGTTGAATGGAAAACTGATCTGTTCTATAAACCTTCACTTAATTCACAGTAAAAAGTTAAAAAAAAAAAAAAGAAGAAGAAGAAGAAGAAGAATTATCTATATTACAGCATGAGTCTGAGTGACCCAAACAGTTCAAAATTAGCAGCTAACCTAAAGGTTGGTGATTTCAACCCACCCCGCAGCTTCATAGAAGAAAGTCCTGGCAAGCTGCTTCTATAATGATTTGTTGTTGTTAGATGCCTTCATATTGGTTCTCACATCAACCCTATACACAACAGAACAAAACACTGCTCGGTCCTGCGTCATCCTCACAATTGTTTTTATGCTTGAACCCATTGCTATTACCACTGTGCCAGTCCATGTCCTTGTGGGTCTTCTCCTGTGTCTCTGACCCTCCACTTTACCTAGCATGATGTCCTTCTCCAGAGACTGGTCCTTCCTGATAATATGTTCAAAGTATGCGAGACAAAGTCTCACCATCCTTATTTCTAAAGAACAGTCTGGCTGCACTTCTTCCAAAATAGATTTGTAATGATTACAGCCAAGAAAACTCTCTGAAGCAGTTTTACTCTGTCACACATGTGGTCACCATGAATCATAACCAACTCAATGACAACAGGTTCGGTAGCAGCAAATGCTGCTAGAGTCACTTCGCTCCTAATTCACTGCTCTGTAGGGAAAGGAAAATGAATTCTGTATAAGAAAAAGAGCTGGACATGCATAGTTTAGCTTTCCTTTTCTCTTTGGAAGCCAGCTGACAGACAAAAAGCACCCATGTGAGGAAGACTATAGTTGTTCAATGCTGTGAAGCTGTGGGTAAACTGTCTAACTCTGAGGTATTAGAAAACCTCTTGTTACTGCATAGCTCTACGCAGACACATGGGTTCACCATGAGCCAGAATCCACTCAATGGCAACTGGTAAGCCAAGCTCCATGACAGGCCTTCACAATGAAACTATCAAAATGCTTCCTCCCAGGCGTGAACAAGAGACCCAAGATGGAAAATCGGATGTTCTTCCATAGGACCCAAACCTTGAGCTGAGTGACTCTAAGGCTGAAATGGATTCAGACATTCACTCTAAAATCAGTCTCAAAGAAACAGGTAGTTCTTGCCCACAGATCCCTAGTAGTGTCAAAAGCCACTTTCATTCCTATTCCTCAAGCTACTTTATATCCTCCCAAAAAGCTTCTCTTTGTTAAACTCAGCCAAAATCTGTTTCTGTTGCTTGCACCAAATGACTCTAATTGATATAACCCCAAAGACAAATTGCAGGCTGTATTCTAGAAAGCATAAACTGCCTACAACTCCCCAAATGACAATTTTCCATCCTTGACAATGTTAAGATCCACCAGGCACCCATTATATTACTTTGAGACCCAGGATTTGTGACTCATGCATACTTTCAAGGTTGCTACATTCATTTCCACACCACCTACCATCAGATCACAGTGGGAAGTGTTCCCACAGCCATTTTCTGGAGAACCCATGATAGTTCCTGAGCCCTGAGGCATAGCCTTTTAATTATTGTTTGATAGAGGAAATACTGTTTGCTGGATTTTGTACCATGCTTTCAGAACAGCGTATAGTAGAGATATGAGCACTTTTTTATGTGTTGGTGCTGTGGCTGACTGAGACCATGCAAATCCATAAGGTATTTAAATATCATGCCAAGTTACAACCAAAGAAGCCTGAGACATGACACCGCTGTTGAATCTACTGACATTCTGATTACACTGCGCAGTCCAACGACGTCACTTCTATCGACTCTCCACAGTCAACAATGTCAAGTTTCTTATCACTGAGAAGTTTGATGTAGTAGGTATTAGAAATAGACTGTACATTTTTAGGGGCAGGGACTATGCTATATACATATTCAGGGATCAGTCATGGGTAAAAAATGAAAATAACAGAGTGGTAGTGGTAGAGGTAATGCCTAAGTGAGAGTTCATGCTTCATTCCAAGAGAGGAAACCGATGCTCTACGTCACTCAATTAAACAAGTTTCCAGAGTTGATTCCAACTCAAGGTAGCCTCATATGTGACAGAGTGTACTTCATAAGGTTTTCAATAGCTGATTGAAAATAGAAGTATATCACCAGATCTTCTAAGATGTCTCTGGGTAGATTCAAACTGCTAATCTTTTATTTAGCAGCCATGCACATTAACTGTTTGCACTGCCAGAGACTCCACCAGCCAAGTGGAGGCTGCACTTAAAATAGGACCTGGATTTAGCCTGCAGTCACAGTTTATAAGCATTTGTCCAAAGGGTATCTGAAGAGGGCAACCATAAGGGTTTATATACCAGGTGCATTCGCATGCCTTGTTAAAGACCTTCTCACATCCATGGCTCACAATACCCCTACTAAATGAGTAAAAATATCTTTACCTTTCACTTATAAGAAAAATAAGACTCTGAGACTTAAATGCTTTACCAAATGTTACAAGGCTAATAAATAGTCTTGTTAAACTTTGTTCCCAGGTGTCTCTAAAGCCTTCATTTTTCACAGTAAATCAATCATCTAAATATCCGTATTGCACAAGTAACTGCTTTGTTCTGCCTAAGAAGCATTACAAAACTTTGAATCCATTATAAATAGTCAACAATCAGGAATTGTCACATAGAAATCTAATTTCCTACTTCAGGGGGAGACAGAATAATGGATTAGCTAGCAACTCTGGAAATTCTGGAATATCTGGCAACCTTGGATGCACATTGCCAATGGGAATATTGGAATAATACATGGCTGGTACGTAGTTTTATCACTTTGATGACATCATGCCTGTCCACTCATTTTCTAATGCCTTGAATCAGCTACCCTCATGCACTGACTTTCTGTGCCTAGCCCTTGTGGACTCGACTGTCAATTTGTCATATTGTGGTGGCTTTGATGTTGGCAACTATGCCACCAGTATTTTAAATACCAGCAGGGTCACCCTTGGTGGATAAATTTCAATGGAATTTCTATACTAAGACAGACTAGAAAGAAGGAGAGGTATATCACTGGAAGGATTAGTCATTTAAAGCTTTATGAATAGCAGTAAACCCCTCAAATATAGTACCAGAAGGTGAGCCCCTCAGGTTGGAAGGCACTGAAAATACAACTGGAACAGAGTTGCCTCTTCAAGGTAGAGTTGACCATGATGATGTGAATGGAGCAAAGCTTTTGGTACTTTCATTTGTTGATGTGGCACAACTCAAAAGGAGAAGGAAGAACTGCAATTAATAATTGAAACATGGAATGTACAAAGTATGAATCTAGGAAAATTGGAAGTCATCAAAGATTAAATGAGATGTTCAAGATCCATATCCTAGGCATTAGTGAGCTAAAATGAACACATTCTAGTCACTGTTAATCAGACAATCATGATGGTTTACTATTCAAGGAATGACAAATTGAAGAGTAATAGTGTCTCATTCATCCTCAAAAAGAGCATTTCAAGATATCTTGAAGTATAATGCAGTCTGTGATAGGCTAATATCCATGTGTCTACAAGGAAGACCAGTTAATACCACTATTATTCAAACATACATACCAAACACTAAAGCCAAAGATGATGAAATTGAAGAATTCTGCCAATTAATTTTGTCTGAAATTAACCAAACACGTAATCAATATGCATTGGTAATTGCTAGTGATTAGAATGTGAAAGATGGAAACACTGAGGAAGGATCAGTAGTTAGAGAATACTACTTTGGTGACAGAAATGATGCTGGAAATGACAAGACAGAATTTTGCAAGACCAATGACTTATTCATTGCACATTCCTTTTTTCAACAAAATAAGCAGTGACTATATGTCTGGACCTCACCAGATGCAATAAACAAGAATAAAATTGACTACATCTGTGAGAAGAGACGATGGCGAATTTCAATATAATCAGCCAAAATGATGCGAGGGCCCAACTGTGGATCAGACCATCAACTGCTAATATTCAAGTTTAGGGTGAAACTGAAGAAAATTAAAACAAATCCAGGAGAGCCAAATATTACCTTGAGAATAACCCAACTGAATTTAGAGATTATCTGAAGAACAGATTTAATTAATTAGACATTAATGACCAAAGACCAGAGAAGTTGTGGGTTGACATTAATATCATCATCATTCATGAAACAAATAAAAGGTCATTAAAAAGACAGGAAAGAAAGAAAAGATTAACGTGAACACCAGAAGAGACCCTAGAACTTGAATTTAGAGAAGCTAAAGCAACTGGAAGAAATGTTGAAGTAAAAGAGCTGAACAAAATCTCAAAAGGCAGCTCAAGAAGACAAAGGCAATTATTATAATGAAATGTGCAAAGACCTAGAGTTAGAATACCAAAAGGGAACTACTATATGCTCAGTATTTCTTAAAACTGAAAGAATTAAGGAAACTTCAAGGCTGGGGTTGAAATATTGAAGGATTCTATGGGCAAAAAATTGAAAATGCAGGAAGCATCAAAAGAAGATGGGAAGGAATACAAGAGTTGCAGCATCAAAAAGAACTTGATGATATTCAACCATTTCAAGAGATACCATATAATGAAGAACTGATGATATTGAGGAAAGAGATACAAGATGCTCTGAAGGCCTTAGTTTAAAAAAGGGGGGTGGGGGAGGAAGGCTCTAAGAGTTAACAGAATACAAATTGAGTTGTTTCAACAAACTGACTTAACACTGTAAGCCCTCATGAATCAATGCCAATAAATGAGGAAGACTGCTTCCTGACAAACCGATTGGAAGAGATCCATATTTGTGTCCATTCCAAAGGTGAAACAATGAAATAAGGAAACTGTCACACATTATCATTAATATCAAATGCAAGTAAAATTTTGGTGAAGATAATTCAAAAACAATTACAGCAATGCATTAACAAATTCAAGCCAAATTCAGAAAATTCAAGCCAAATTCAGAAAAAGACATGAGTGAGGGAGGGATAGCATTACTGATGTAGAATGAATCTTGGCTAAAAGTAGAGAATACCAGAAAAGCGTTTGTTGTTGTTGTTAGGTGCCATCAAGTCGGTACCGACCCATAGCGACCTTATGCACAGCAGAACGAAACACTGCCCGATCCTGGGTCAACCTCACTACTGTTGCCACGCTTGTGTCCATCGATTCTGCCACTTGGCCAATTCATCTCATTGGGGGTCTTCCTCTTTTTCTCTGACCACCTTACCAAACATGATATGCTTCTCTGGTGACTAGTCTCTCCTGACAATCTATCCAAAGTATGAGAGACGAAGTTTGGCCATCCTGGCCCCCAAGGAACACTCTGGTTGCACTTCTGCCAAAACAGATCTATTGGTTCTTTTGGCAGCCTCTCCTCCAACACCATAACTCAAAAGCATCAATTCTTCTACAGTCTTCTTTATTCACTGTCCAGCTTTAGCATGCATATGAGGTTATTGAAAATACCATGGCTTGGGTCAGGTGCACCTTAGTCCTCAAACTGACATCTTTGCTCTTCAACACTTTAAAA
>NW_006408631.1:10705475-10708390 GCF_000296735.1 Chrysochloris asiatica
CTACCTAGATGATGTTCTTGATGTCATCCCACAACTCTTCTGGTCTTCAGACTTTAGTGTTTAATGTATCAAATCTGTTCTTCAGATGATCTCTAAATTTAGGTGGGATATATTCAAGGTCATATTTTGGCTCTTGTGGACTTGTTTTCATTTTTTTCAGCTTCAGTTTGAATTTGCAGATGAGCAATTGATGGTCTATTCCACAATCTGATCCTAGCCTTGTTTTGACTCATGATATGGAGCTTTTCCATTGTTTCTTTCCGCAGATGTAGTCAAATTGATTTCTGTGTATTCCATCTGGCAAGATCCATGTGTATAGTCATCTCTTATGCTGTCTAAAGAAGGTATTTGAAATGAACAAATCCATGATTTTATGGAATTCTATCATGCAATCTCCAGCATCATTTCTATCACCAAGACCATATTTTCCAACTACTGACCCTTCCTCTTTGCTCTCAACCTTTGCATTTCAATCAACAGTAATGATCAATACATCTTGATTGCATATTTTATAAATTTCAGATTGAATAAGTTGGCAGAGTTCTTCTATTTCATCCTTACTGGCTTTAGTGACTGCTGCTTAAATTTGAAAATTGTAATATTAAACGGGCTTCCTTGTAGGTACATGGATATTATACTATCACAGAAGCATTGTACTTCATGGCTGATCTGGATATGTTCTTTTGACAATGAATGCAACACCTTTTCTCTTCAATTTGTCATTCCCAGCATAGTAAACCATGTGGTTGTCAGATTCAAAATGGCCAATACCAGTTCATTTCAGCTCACTAATGCCTAAGATGAAGATATCAATGTTTATGTATTCCATTTCATTTTTTTTCTATAATTTCTAATTTTCCTAGATTCATACTTCATACAGTCCATGTTCCAATTATTAATGTATGTTTACAGTTGTTTGTCTTCATTCTGAGTTGTGCCCCATGAGCAAATGAAGGTCCCAAGGGCTTTATTCCATTCATGTCATCACGGTCAACTCACAAGCCACCACAGTTGACAAACTGACAGATGTGTGGTGGGAAAGGCGTTTACTTGAGCTTTATTCACTATTTAAAGGCATTTGATTGTATGAGTCACGCAAACTATGGATAACATTGTGAAGAATGGGTATTCCAGAACACTTAATTGTGCTCATGAGGAACCTGTACTGAGAACAAGAGATGTCATTTGAACAGAACAAGAGGACACTGAATGGTTCCAAATCAGGACAAGTAAGGGTCAGAGTTGTAACCTTCCACTACATTTATTCAATATGTTTGATGAGCAAATAATTCAAGAAACTGGATTATATGGAGAAGAATGTGGCATCAACATTGAAGGAAAACTCGTTAACAACCTGTGATATGCAGATGACACAACCTTGTTTTCTGGAAGTGAAATGGACTTGAAGATCAAAAACTACAACTTTCAGTATGGATTGCAACTCAATATAAAGAAAACAAAAATCCTCACAAGTGGATCAATAGATAACAACATGATAAACGAAGAAAAGATTGACATTGTCAAGAACTTCATTTTACTTGTATCAACAATCAACACTCATGGAAGCAGCAGTCAAGAAATCAAATGACATATTGTATTAGGCAAATCTGCTGCACAAAACCACTTTGGACTGAAATGTGCCTAGCCCAAGTCATGGTATTTTCAACTGCTTCATATGCAAGTGAAAGTTGGACAATGGATAGGGAAGACTGTAAAAGAATCTATGCATTTGAATTATGGTGTTGGCAAAGGATAATGAAAGTACCATGGACTGCCAGAAGAACAAACAAATCTGTCTTGGAAGAAGTACAGCAAGGATGAACATGTTGTCAGGAAGGACCAGTCCTTGGAGAAAGACATCTCATTGGTAAAGAAGAAGGTCAACACAAAAGAGAAAGATCCCCAACAAAATGGACCGACATGATGGTAGCAACAATAGGCTCAAATATAAACAGCGGTAATGAGGATGGCACGGGACCAGGTGGTGTTTTCTTCTATTGCTCATAGGGTCACTGTGAGTCAGGACAGACTCGAGGGTACCTGACAACAACTTGCGGACACTGTAGTTTATCACATCCCTCTCTGTCCATCGCATGTTTTCATATCAGACAAAGAGAAGCTGCTACATTCCCTCCTAGCTTCCCTAGGGAGGAGATTCAGGACCTGCTGTGAATCATCGCTGTCAAATGAAGTACAGGTAATCTATCTGTGGGGTTCATTTGAATTGTTTACCCACGTCAATATTTTTTATTTGAATGCTATTTTAATCAATGTATTAAAAGATAGTATGTTCTTCCTTTTACTTTCTGATCATAATGGGATATATATCTTTATTCTGATTTTAGTCTTACAAATAAGCATTGTATTCCAAGTCTCACTAGAGAAGGCACAGTGATAAAATAGTGGAACACAAGATTTTTTGAGCTTGAAGCTGGCACACTGGCCTGCCATTGGAGCACTTGTTAGCTTTAAGCAAGCAAAGCCAACATCCTGCTTCCTCACCAACCACAAATTCTAAAAGTCAACATAGTCATCTTAAATATTCCAAACTTAAGTTTTAAAATGACAAGGATCATTTTGACCAACATGGAAAATGGACTTATAAGTAAAATAAGACAAAACAAAATATGTATGCGTGTGTGCTTTGTCTTTGTTTCTTTGGGTTTTTTTTACTGCCTATAAAGGAGCCCTGCTTATGATGTAGGATAAGCACTAGACTAGTAACCCCACAGTCATCAGTTCAAACCCATCAGTCACTCATCTGGAGAAAGAGAAATCTTTCTGCTCCTGTAAAAATGTACAAACTTCATGTGGGATCCCTATGAGTCAGAATATATGTATGTGTGTGTGTGTATGTTGTTGTTGTCTAGTGCCATCAAGTTGGTTCCAACTCATAGAGACCCTGTACAGGGTTT
>NW_006408631.1:10708800-10710646 GCF_000296735.1 Chrysochloris asiatica
AACAACAACAACAAATATATATATATATACACATGATTACTGTCAGGAGTCCTGGTGTGATTCTGTAGAATAAGCACTGGACTTCAAACCGAAAGGTTGGTGGTTCAAACCCACCAGCCACTCCTTGGAAAACCTATATAGGGTTGCTCAACAACCCGATGGCACTTAACAACAACAATTGCTGTCAAGTTGATTCTCAATCATGGAAACCTACCTACATGTGTGTAAGAGTGGAACTGTAAATTACAGATTTTCCATAGGGTTTTCAATGGCTCCATACACACACACATGTGCGCATATGTACAAGACAACAGTATTGTCAAATAAAATAATTCACTGATAACTGGTTTTGCCTTACTGCCCCAAAAGGTGTTCCTTGATTAATACAATTTCACCTTAATATCATTTCCTTTAAGTTACCATGTATTCAGTCTGTATTGTTTTATACTTGTAGATGTAATAGCTCTTGAAATTGAATTGTAGAGTTTGAGTTTTGGAGAGAACTAAAGGATCATTTAATCCAGACCTTTTATTTTGTAGATGAAGAAACTGAAAAGTAGGAAATCAAATGACTTGTCCAAAGTCACAAAGATTGCTCATAAAGACACATTTGACTCCTTGTCCCATGGTCTTAACACCCACAAAGTACAACAATTTTTTCCCTCCACTTTCTCCCAGGCACTGAAAATTGTGCTGCCTGGTTACAAAATCTTAATTTACTTCTAAATATGTCGGTTCAAAAAGTGTAACATAATATGTGTGTTTGTTAGCTTCAAGCTACACTCTAGGGACAAAGCGGGAATTCATAGCTAACATTTAATCAAAATGCCACACACCACAGAGAACAATACAAGGTTTCAGCTATCTTCAATCAATACCAGAGGTTTACTAATTATAATAAATAGACTTTCACTATTGAGATTAGTAACTTGTTAATTAGCATAATGGATACTATAAATGGTCAGCCATTGGTGAAGCTACTGATATTCGAGATAAAAATGTTTTTGAGACAGTGTCTACATTCTCACAGACTGAAACTTCCACCTTTGTCCATAAAGATGGCACACAGAACTAGATTCAGAAATGGCCCTATACCCAAACATGATTCAGAGCATTCTGGTTACCTGATCCACTATGTGCTTAACTGAATCCTGCCTCTAGCCAGTAGAGTCTGCTTCAGACAAACCCCTTCATATATACAAAGTGTGGAAGAGCTGGGACTTTATGACTACAGAACAGATTCTATGAACTGCTCTTTTTTTGTTGTTGTTTGTTTGTTTCTTTGTTTGTTTCCAAAGGGTACACCCTGCAAGCCTGCCCCCTGGTCGTCAGCACACAGCCCCTCTCCCTCTCTGGGTCTAGAGTCCCCAGCTGCTCCATCTCTCCACATCATCATCTCTGCCTCCATCTCTGTCGTCACTACTTCTCTGGGTAGGGTCCCACACTCCACTCTTCTCCCTTGATGGTTCCAGAGACCTCCGCTCCTGGACTGCAAAGTCGATCATTCCCCTCCTTTTGCTTCAAACCGTCCACCTTTACATTTCCAACCCTCAGTCAGTCCTGGTAACAATTATTCACCATTGTACCACAAGGGACCAGGTCTTGCCACAATGCTGGCTGACCAGGTCTCCACCCGGGTTCACAGGAGTCTATTGACCGTTGTAGGGCTTAGCTTGCAGCTTCATTGCTGTTTTTCCCTCACTTCCCCTTATTGGTGACGAATGTGGTCACCAATCAGAGTGCATATCTGCTCATGTATTCCCATTGAGTCTTAGTCTTGGAAGGGGGTTTTCCCTGAGGGGACCTGACCACTTGCTCTGATGTCTCGGGGCAAGCAACTTGCTTG
>NW_006408631.1:10711746-10712402 GCF_000296735.1 Chrysochloris asiatica
ACCATATTGCTTTCCAGAGAGGTTGGACCATTTTGCAATCCCACCAGAAATGCAGGAGTGTCCCAGTCTTTCCACATCCTTGCCAGCATTTATTGTCCTCTGCTTTTTTGATCTTTGCTGTTATTGCTGGTGTGAGATATCTCATTGTTTTGATTTGCTAATGGAGGGGGCAGTGGCTGAATGATGTAGGAGAACTGCACAGACCTGGTGGAGATATTAAATGAAACCCAGACCACTGAGCGGCGGGGTGAGAGGTGTCTGGAGACAAGGTCGACGGGGGGACACTGCCTAGCAGGAAGAGACTGCAGCGGCCAGTGAGGCTGTCCTACTTACCCCAGACGCGAGGGCGCCATCCCGGCCTAGCCATTGGATCCTGGCTTTGAGGCAGGGTCAACCAACTTACAGATCTACAAGCGCAGCCCAAAGTGTCTCATTACAACCCTGTCGCCCCTGCTGCACTTCTGCCTCTTGACTGACCCAATATCCAAGGACGGAAATCCCACCTTTGAGCCGGACTTAAGGGCCTTAGCGCAAGGAGATTCGTGTTTAACAGCAACCACACAACTGCCACTCATCTGTCTGTTGTGCTGTGGTGGTTTGAATTGCTGTGATTCTGAGGGCTATGCCACCGGTATTTTAAATAACCAGCAGGGTCA
>NW_006408631.1:10724764-10726032 GCF_000296735.1 Chrysochloris asiatica
CCCTCACATTTGCCCCTATTTTTTCATTGATGGCCTTCATAATTCTGGGATTCACATTTAGGTCTTTAATCCATGCTGAGTTGGTTTTTGTATAAGGTGTGAGGTAAAGGTCATGTTTCAATCTTTTGCTTAATGAACCGCTCTTGAGACTACTTAATGAGACATGTTTATTTAATGACTATCAATATGTGGGTAGAATTTGAATGAAGAATTGCTTTCATTGTAAACTAATTATAGTACTGTTGTCAAGAAGTAGCCACTGTCACTTATTTTTAAGATTAGTGACTACTGACACTTTTCAGAAAGAATCGTATAGTTATAAATGACCAAAATAGCTTAGGTTTCTTTAGGCTAGTAGCTATTATCTGTGAAATGTCCCAAACCTGATTTCATTACATTATGCTGACCCTGTTGTTGTTGGGTGCCGTCAAATCAATTGTTACTTATAGTGATATCAGGTGACAGAGCTGGAGTCATTATGGGAGCAGATTGTCAGATCTTTCTCACTCTGTGCTGCCGGGTGGGTTCAAACCAAACCACCAACTTTAGCAGCTCACCATTGTACCATAGCTTTGCTTAAAAATCAAACCAACCAACTTAATTACAGAAAGATGAGGTTGGCACTAAATGAACCCACTGTCAATGCTAGCTAGATAAAGTCTACGAGAAACACACCTGCAGTAAGACAAAGTTGGGTTCATTATATCATTGCAACAAGGGACAGCCTTAGAACTTCAGAGGGAACCAAAGAAGCCTCACCAAGAAGTGTAGTAAAAACTTGCAGGATTGGGGTTTGGCACTTAATTGGATACTATCAGAAAGCAGGGATGGTTCCTACTGATGGTTATTTTAATAATTTTCATCTAAAGGCAGTAAAAACATAGTGAGGCTAAAACTATAATTGGTAAAGAAGTAACAGCCACTCGTATTAACCAAGAGCGTGGGGTGTTTTGTGGTTTGAACGACACTCTAGAGGGTTTTTGTTTTGTTTTGTTTTTCTCTTTTTTCTGTCTTCCCTTTCAAATGTGCTCTGCTACAATCACAGGATAGTTTTGAATGGTATTGGTTTTCGTGAGATTGTTGATGTTCAAGAGGAGACATATGTAAATCAACTGTCTAGGGATATTAGTCTCGCTCATACGATCCAAGAGTAATTAGATAAAGGTTTACAAAACAGACTAAATGCTTTAGAGAAAGGAAGATCGCTTAAGGGAAATAAGACCCAATATATCCAGATTACACTCCCAGCTAAGGTTATTCACGGTATA
>NW_006408631.1:10727917-10731414 GCF_000296735.1 Chrysochloris asiatica
TTGTAATCATTGCAATGAAATGAAATATGATAGGATGAATGTAAAGCTGATGTTCTCTCATGTAAACTATCACTCAATTCACAATAAAAACTTAAAAAAAAAAAATTCCTCAAGCTTTTAACCATTAGACTGGATAGATTGTAATGTTTATAACTGAAAAGTCATTTCATCTTATTCTTTATTTCTTGGTTCTCTCAGAGATGTCTGGTTTTCTCTCAGTACCACTTGGACAGAGAATTGAGCTTTTCTTTGGATTTTCTCTAAATTACACACATACATATGCATTACCAAGAAAACCATGTTTTATTGAAGATTATGATGAGATATGTGATCATATACTTCTAATAAATATATTTTTACAATATTTAAAAAAAAAAGAGGAACCTGAATCAGAATCCGATTAAGCCTCTGAACCAGTACTGCCAGTTAGAAATATAACATAAGTTACAAATACAACTAAAAATTCCAGCACCCACTAAAAAAGGTAAAAAGAAAGAAAGAAAATCAATTTAAATTCATACTTTAGACAAAGCAGTCCTGGTGGTACTACAGGATAGCTATATATATATTTCCGCCCCCCCCCCGATATGAAAATTTATTATCATTACATTTTCAACAGCAAAACGTAAGATCTTGGCCTTTCCTTCCTACCTTTGTAGAAAGCCAAAAGAGAGACATTGGCTACTTTGATTACCTTATGGCATTCCTGACTCCAGGAATGTCACCAATAGCATGAACTTTGCGACCAAATCCAGCAACTAGAACTTCATTGCTTTCCTCGATAAAATTCAAGCAACCATCATTGGGTACAAAGGCAGCAGTTCAAACTCACTAGCTACATCTTGGGAGGAAGATTAGGCTTTCTGTCCCCTTAAATATTTTCAGTCTCAGAAACCCTATACAAAGTCACTATGAGTCAGAGCTGACACCATGGAAAAAGTTTTGCTTTATGGGAAGAAGCGGGGGTGGGGGGTATTAGCCAGTATGTTCAAACCATAATTATTTTAATATGTAATCACTATAAAATTGTTGATAAAATATTTTACATTGTTTCTAGTAAATCTTTAAAAATCCAATGTGTATTTTACATTTATAGCACATCTTAATTCAGACAAGCCACATTTCAAGTGCTCAATAGTGACATGTGACTACTGGTTACCATATGGATAACACAAACCTGAACCTAACTACAAATACAGGAAAAAAGAGGAATATCTCCACCAAAGGATACAATTAGCCTAATCTAGGATTTGTGAAATTTTCCAGGAAGGACTGTCAGTTTGTTGTGCTGTGGTGACTTGCATGTTGCTGTGATGCTGGAAGCGTGCCACCGGTGTTTTAAATATGAGCAAGGTTAATGACGGTGGATAGGTTTCAGCTGAGCTTCCACATTAAACTAGCCTAGGAAGAAGGAAAGGTAGGCTACTTCTGAATGTTTAACTACTGAAAACCTTATGAATAGTAGTGGAACCCTGTCAGATAGCACCAGAATATTGAACACTGAAAATTGGTGAATAGCACCAGAATATTGTCAGATACAGTGCCAGATGATGAGCCCTTCATGTTGGAAGGCACTCAAAGTATGACTGGGGAAGAGCTGCCTCCTCAAAGTAGAGTTATCTTAGCCTGGAAACTCTGCTGAAACCTGTCCACCATAGGTGCCCCTATTGGTATTTAAAATACCAGTATCCTAACTCCCAACATCATAGCAACACACACACCACCACAGTACAACAAACTGATAGACAAGTGATGTCTTCTATCACTATTTCAAGTAATATTTTGTTATGATCCATAGGGCTTCATTGGCTAGATTTCAAAAGTAAACTGTCAGACCTTGCTTCATATTCTGCCTTAGTCTAGAAGACCCACTGAAATCACTGACCACCACCGTTGTCCTACTTGGTATTTGACATATCAGTGGCATAGTTTCCAACATCATAGTAACATGCAAACTACCACAGTACAACAAACTGACCGATTGGTTGTGGGTAGATCGATGAGATCTTAATAAAGCTTCTTTTCATTTGTGTCTTTCTTTATTGATCATGGGGTCACATATAGTTAGAAGTTCAGTATGGATTAGAAGTTTTCAAATACCTCAATTGATGAATGAGAGAATTAGTTAAAATTTATTAGTTCCAAGTGACAGAATCTCAATTCTTTCTGACTCAAGAAACAAAAACATGGACAAGATTATTGTCAAATTCGGATTCATTTTACCCTATTTACAAAACAACTCTTCATTACCATTACCATCAAGATGATGCTTACTCAGCAACTTTATATGACAGAGTAGAACTGCTTGTTCCCTTGGGTTTTCAAAGCTGTAAATCCTTATAAAAGCAGCCTGCCTCATCTTTCTCCCACAGAAAAGCTGGTGGATTCGAACTGTTGAACTTTTGTTTAGCAACCCAACATTTAACCCATTGAATCACTGTTGCTGTTGTTGTTAA
Organism: Chrysochloris asiatica; assembly: GCF_000296735.1. NCBI lineage: Eukaryota > Metazoa > Chordata > Mammalia > Afrosoricida > Chrysochloridae > Chrysochloris > Chrysochloris asiatica. The sequence goes on from NW_006408631.1 coordinate 10,730,374, forward strand.
GGACCATCAAGTCAATTCCAAGGAGCAGCTGGTGAATTTTAACTGCCGACCTTGCAGTTCAAACAGGCCTTGTGATCCAGTGCTGATCCTAAACACTACAGCAGGACTGAATCACTGGGGCTCCTTAAGTCTACATTGTTGTTGTTGTTAAGTGCCATAGAGTCGATTCCTACCCACAGTGATCCTGTATCAGGTATTCAAGGAGCAGCTGGTGAGCTTGAACCACTGAACTTGCAGTTCAAATGATTTTACAGGCTGAGGCACTAGCCCACAGCACCACACCAGGACTCCAACATTAAGTCATTATTATTTCATGGGTGCTAGGAGAAGACACAAAACTTCCGATTCAGAGACGAAAGACTTTACTATTCATGACACAACAAACACCTGTGCATCAGCAGGTTTATGTTGATTCTCTTTTAATGCTGAGTTTCTCAAGGGAAGACTGTGATGGTTAAGGCTGTGTGTCAACTTGACTGGACCATGATTCTTAGTTGTTTGACAATTATGTAATGACATAGTCATCTCCATGATGAGATCCTCTAGAAGCTGCCAATCAGCTGAAAGAGCATTTCCTTGGAGGTGTGGCCTACATTCAATATATATTGACATTCTGGCAAAGCTCTCTTTTTGCTTGATCTGGATCCTACATGTGGCTCATCATCATCTGATCTTGGGTTCGTGGGACTTGAGACAGTGACCGGCCTTAGGTCTGCCAATCTTGGATTTGTCAGTCTCTTTAGCCTGTGAACCACCAGCCTTCTGTCTGGCCTGCTAATCTTGGGTTCATTAGCCCCTGCATCTACCAGAGTCAGAAGAATCCTCCAGTCTGATGTCTGACTGTCACAGATTTAGGATTTATCAGCTTCTACAACTGCATGAAAGGAGTTCTGGTAGCATAGTGGTTACGAATCGGCCTGCAAACCTTAAGGTCAGCAGTTCAAAACTACTAGCTGCTCCATGGGAGAAAGATGAGGCTTTCTGCTCCCGTAAAGACTTACAGACTCAGAAACCCTGTACAGGGTCGCTATGAGTCGGAAC
>NW_006408631.1:10734910-10741631 GCF_000296735.1 Chrysochloris asiatica
CCAGTAGTTGGAAAATTTGGACTTGGTGATAGAAATGATGCTGGAGAATGAATGATAGATTTCTGCGAGACAAATGAAGTATTATTACCTCTCATTAATTTGGGTCACTTCCTCTTCCCTAGCCAGGATGCGAGCAGTTTTGTACAGATGCACAAATTGTGTGCTATACAAAGTGCTACATGTAAGAAAGCACCATTCACACTATAGATATCAAAGATCTGCACATGAATTACAACAGTTTTCCAACCAATGAAAGAAAAGCATCCTGGAAAAGATACTATTGGGTTAGTAGTAGCTCTGGCTAAGGTCATGTGGTACACGTAGGAGCTTTTATCAGGAGTGAGAACAGATGCTGGGCAGACAAAACAGCAGATAGCATTATTATGCCTATTTTCTACTTGAAATTCTCCAGTTAAGGAACTTCCCAATCACATACACTACAAGAAGGACAGAGCTTTGACTCAAGCACAAGTCTGTCCAATTCTAGAACACACCCAGTTTACATTTGAATCATCTCAATTCCGTCTCCTTAATGGACCAAGTATAAGCTTATTATTTTGGCTCTTACACAAGCCAGTTAAGGTCCCCTATTTTACCCACCTATTCTCACCAGGAGTCTAGCTGTGGCGTTGTAGGTTAATGCACCAGACTGCAAAGCCATTTGAACTGCAAGGTCAGCAGTACAAGTTAATCAGCTGTTCCTCAGAAACCATATACAGGGTCACTATGGGTCGGAACGGACTCGACGGCACTTAACAACAATCTCAACTTTTACTGTTCAAAATTGAATCTACCCTGGGAAGCATATTCTTTACTGCCCTATAATCTGTTCACTCTTCTGATTTAAAATAATCATTCTCTTCAAAATCCAAAGCTTTATGCTTCCTTAAAGTCAAGATCGATATTTATACCCTAAACTCCACATTTTCCCCCAAATTAAAGCTCTTAGATTTGTTTGGAGTTATTACAACTCACCAGTCAATTTCCCAAACCGACTTTTGAGAAATTTTTGGCTTCTGTTGAGAAGCCAGAGCTATGTCTTTCCTTACAACACAAAACAGACAACGTTTTGATGAACTGTTGTTGTTGTTGTTGTTGTTGTTAAGTGTGGCCAACTTGCTCCAACTCACAGTGGCCCTGTATAGGATTTTCAAGACTTTAAATCTTTGCGGGAGCAGAAAGCCTCACCTTTCTCCCACAGAGTTATTGATGAGCTCAAACCATAGACCTTGTGGTTTGCAGTCCCGTGCTTATACTATGGAGCCACCCTTTGACCATCTGGCTAGCCCCTCCTTCCAGAACTCCACCCACCCTCCCACAAAGGCAGCCATCTTTGTGTCACGTGAGCCAGCCTACCTGGTCTTAGCTGACTGGCAGGAATGACCACTTGACTTTAGCTAGGCCAATCAGATTCTTGCCTGAGACTTAGACTTAAAGCTGAGATCTGTCTGCATATTGTCACTGATATGAGGGAACTCCAAATTTGTAGGCTGACGGCATTTGACCCTATGCTCTAGAAAGCACTAAATGCCAATTTGCCAAAAGAGGAAGAATTAAAAAAAAAAAAACTTTTCATAAGAAAGTACTGGAGAGCACAAGTTACCTGTTTCCTGGAGGTTTTCTGGCTCCAGATTCCAGTATCACAAGGCCTGCCCATGTTGACTCTGAATTAGTCTGAAATAAGGTCTGTCTTCTGCAATCAAGAGAGTATAGAGAATCTAACTCAGGGCAAGGCACACAATAAGTGCTTGTTTTTATTCATTTTGTCGATAAGAGTTTGAATTTTATTACTCACTGCTGTGGCCTCATTACACTGTACCTAGTCATTTGTTAGGAGAACCTGGGTGTTACAAAGGCTTAACACACTGGACTGCTAACAGAAAGATTGGTAGTTGGAGACCATCCAGAGGAGCCTCTGAAAAGCAGGTACTCTACTGCCAAAAAAAAAAAAAAACAACCACTGAAAACTCTAAGGAGCACAGTTTTTCCTTACACACAAGGGGCTGCCATGAGTCTGGATTGATTCAATAACAGCTATACTAGTAGCTACTTGTTTCCCTGACTAAGTGATGTTTGCCCCTTTCAGGAGGCAGATTCCCCAGGTAACTTGTGTAAGACCTCAGTATGTGCTGACAGTGATGGCGTGGAGAGGCAAGTGTGTATGAGAAGTAGAAGAGGCCTGGCTGAGCCAGAGAAGGTGAATCTCAGCCAGGCAAATCAGGCAATACCAGAGCCACTCACCAAATCCTAGAACACAGAAGGGGCACATCTGTAGAGAAGTGAGAGCTGGGGAAAAAGATACTTTCGCAAGCATTCCTACTTTTTCTGAATTTCTCTAGAGGACATCTAGAGGAATAGATTTTTTAAACCACCCGCTTTCCATTATGTAGTCCAATCCCCCCTTCTATTACCAGCTCTTTCTCAGACTCAATAACAGTGTTATTAGATTTTTAATCTGACAAAAACTATGTTAAAGGAGAGAAATGTATTATTTGAGATCTCAAGTTTTTGTCAATGTTATTAGTTTTCAACGACCAGCATTCCTATCTGGGCCTGACAAAGCTCAGGCTCTCATGGGAATCCTAGATCCCACCTAGGGGTGAAAGGGGTAGGGTGGGGGATTATTCAAGACTCTCTCTCTCTCAACCTGTGACCAAAGAAATGCCTTTCTTTGCATCTCATTAAGGACTAAGGCTGTTGGCCTCATTAGGAAACAGATCTAAGAATAAACAGTCCTAGGAGAGATGGCAATACCCTAATGACCCTGATACGTTGCAACTCTCTGTCAACAGCAATTTCAGACGGGGTTGGAGAGAAAATGGCAGAGATCTGCTGCAGGACTGAATTTCTCCTCTCTCAGGAAGCTTATGGAGGGCTAAGCTGGCCACCTGCTGCTTCCTTCTCTCTAGGACTTCCAAGTTCTAATCTTGGTTACTACACTTGGTTACATTATAAAAATACCAATTTCAGTACTTGACCTCCATGAACCAAAGACTTGTGTCTTTCTGTGATAGCATAAGGTCCACTTCTTCTGGTTAGCTGACTGATCTTTTGTATTACTCATTTTGGAACACCAATTGTATACTGCCTTTGATATTTAATGCATGCTTGCATGTCAGCTTTAACCAACATCTAAAATAACCCCAGAAAGACAAAGCCAATTTTTTTTAATTACAGAAGAAGTAGATGAATATATGCTCATTGCAAGAAACATGGATAAAACAAAAGGAAGCTGGTTGTATGGAAAGTATAAAGCAAACGCCCCACCATTTCCATTTACTCTCCTGTCTAGAGGCAATCATTGTCATCAGTTAACTATCTCCTTCCAGACTTTGTACATGCTTTTAGGCATACGTTGTTGTTGCTGTTGTTAAGTACCATCTGTCAGTTCTGACTCATAGTGACCTGGTATGGGGTTTTCAAGTAGTGGCTGCTGAGTTTGAACTGCCAACCTTGTGGTTAGCAGTCCAGTGTTTATCCTACAGCACTGCACTACGACTCCTTTTAGGCATATAGATAAAGATATAAAAAGTTTTGCATTGCATGATTCTTTTTACATAAATGGAATGATTTTGGTTTTATGACACAACTTTTTTGTTTTAGGGTGTTTTTTTCCTATTATAGTGTCTTAGAAATCTTTTCTAAGTTGCAGAGAATTTTGTAGGATGCCTTTATCATACATAGTATATCCAGACATTCTTCTATTAATAGACACTGAGGTCATTGCCAAGCTAAGTAATTTCATTTTAGCAGATCTTCCATCACATTACATTTTTAAAATATGAACTTAAATAAAATAAAAATATGAATTTCTAGGTTTCTTGTAATTCAATTATAAATTTGGGAGTTTTATTACAATATATAAGGCTCTCTGGTAGTGTTAATGGTTACGAATTGGGCTGCTAATTTCAAGGTCGGCAGTTAAAACTACCAGCAGTTCCACGAGAAAAAGATGAGGCTTTCTGCTCCCATAAAGATTTACAGCCTCGGAAACCCTATGCAAGGTCACTATGGGTGGGAATCAACTGGACAGCACTTAACAACAACATTACAATATATAACAATCATGCAAATTTTATCCCTAGATTTGTTTCTACATATTTAAATAGCATTATAATAAAAAATGGAGGGAGTGCTGGTGCAGCGCTGTGGGTTAATGTGCTGGACTTCACAGTCTGCTTGAATTGAAAGGCCAGCGATTCAAGCTCACCAGCTGCTCCTCGGAAACCCTGTACAGGGTCGCTATGGGTTGGAACTGACTCGATGGCACTTAACAACAACAAAACGTGTATTTTTTTTTATTTCAAGGGAAAAAATTATGAGGTCCTCTATTTAAAATGTTTTACATATGAGCTTTGGTCACTTGGATACATGTATCAGTTAGAGTTGATCCATATTATTCACAGATCCTGTACTGGTGAATGTATCTACTCCTAAAAATTTTTTAACTCCAAAGTCAATATTCTCAGCCCTTTTGTGGTCATTAACAGACATGTGTAGAGTGGCAGAAAATTTGAGTTTCCCTGTATAAATTGCTACAATTTGATTAATTTGACCTATACTTATGGATTGGATGTAGTAGCTCAAAATCCCAACTGAGAGGGAAGGCATCTTCACATCAAGTATCAATCCTATTCCCTCTGTATACAGGGTAGATAGGGACAGGCCAATAGGGACATTGACTGGTGTGGTGCTGTCGGTTAACGTGCTGAACTGCAAAGTCAGTACGAACTGCAAAGGTCGGCAGTTCAAGCTCACCAACCACTCCTCAGAAACCCTATACAGGGTCACTATGGGTCAGAACTGATTCAACACCACTTAACAACAACAACAACAACCTAAAATGAGGGGGTGATAAAGTCACAAGGTGACTGGCTTACAAGCTTTCAAGATGGAGTTTAGTTTAAGAGTGTGTGAGGAAAGATAGAGTCCCCACTGAGTAGTTTTCAGTCTAGACGGGTCTGGTGAAAAGAGATGGGGATAAGATTCTTATGATTAAGCAGTAATTGTTATCATGACTAATTGCGACTGTCACTACTGTAAAGGTAGAATTTTTGTAACAAAAAACGGGGGAGTTATTAATCTTACAGTCCAGAAACAGAGGCCCCTAAGACCATTAAGGGAGAAGAGCACAAGCGGAATGCTGAACCCTACCCAGAGAAGCAATGACACCAGAGATGGAGGTAGAGATGAGGACATGGAGAGAGGGAGCAGCTGAGGACTCTAGACACATGGAAAGAGACGGATTGAGAATTGGAGGCCAGGAGGCAGGTTTGTAGAATATACCCTTTGATTGTTTAAATTTTTATATATTCCTGAGTTTTTTGTGTACATCTCCCTCCCCCATTCTCCCCCCCACACACACACACACAAAGAAAAATAGGAATAGAAGCAAATACTGTTGAACTATAGTGAATGGAGGAGATTGTAATCATTGTAATGAAATGATGGTGTAAAGCTGATGTTCTGCCATGTAAACTATCACTCAGTTCACACAAAAAAGAATCAGTGTGTTCAACCCTCACTTAAAGAGAAGGGATTACACAAGGAGTTAAATCACTGAGAGGCAGGATCGTTTCATACCAGCTTGGTCTCTCTGTGCCTGTTTTATCATCTGTAAACATCTGTCTCATAAAACATGTTGTGAGGATTAGGACAATTCAAACATGTAGTGCTTAGAACAGTATCTAGCATCGGTTGAGCAGTTAAGAAACATTACGTATAGATACACAGATAATGCAAATACACAGGCCTACTTTGTGTAGAACACAACAGTAGGACCATGTGGTCATTTAAAAATATATATTTGAATAACCCCTAATTGTTCAAGAGAAGTTTGAGGTATGGAAATTACCACCAGGTACTTTTATGAGAGGGCCTCATAAATCACCTCCAAATTTCCCATGAGCTTCTCCCTTTATCAGAAATTGCCACACAGCAAGCTCCAATACACTCCTAAGTCATCTGTAAACTTAAACAGTAAAAGCTTACCACATTTTTCTCTGAAAATGCACACCATTTGCCTGAATGCAAACGTTGCCCAATTTGCAAAACCACACAATTTGTAGATCACAAAAGGGCAAGAGTTTGTCTACCTGGCCTAGAGTTTCTTAATGTGCTCAGCAGACTAGGCAAGATTAGAGGCTCACCTGGGAGGTTTTTGTTTGTTTGTTTTTAACAAGACCCACACTTGCTATTTTAAGAAAAGGTTACTAAGAACATCCAGATCTCTAAAAGTTAGCATAGAGAAGGTGGGTTAAGGAGCCGAGTCCTCCTTGACACATATCCTTCTTGTGCAATCTGGTACTCTGTGGGGGGAGGTGCCAGCCTATCATCTAGCAGATGTGGTAAATGAGTCACTAGTCGGAGATAACAAAAGGCTAACAATGCCATCCCCAGCAGTATCAACACTATCAAGGGCAGATAAACCTCACAGCAACTCAACTCAATCCATGTTCTGAACACCTAAATGGCAGCTCTGAATTCACTGCCCTCCTGATAGAAAATACTGTCGGGGGCTGGCCTCGACATAGGGGTTCGGTTCACGAGGTGGGGATACCTGGCGGCGATAGGGATAGCAAAAGAGACAAAGAGACAAAGAGGTACCCCAAACCAGGGTGAATGCTGGACTGGCATCAGGCAGATCCTGCATTGCAAACATCTCAGCCACGAAGGCTGTAATATCCTGCATAGTAAACATCTTGGCTAAACAGGCAGTATG
>NW_006408631.1:10741731-10742248 GCF_000296735.1 Chrysochloris asiatica
TATATATATATATCCATCTGGACTGTGGTGCTGTAAGATAAGAACTGGACTGTGAACCACAAAGACAGCAGTTAAAACCTACCAGCTGCTCCTCAGAAACCCTGCACAGGGTCACTATGAGTCAGAATCTACTCAACTTTCTTAACAACAACAACATAGATATATATACACACTCCTCTGATTTTGCTTATCTAGAGAACCCAGCTTAAGACAGACACACAATATAGCCCAGATGAAGGCTATACACAGTTTACTTCACAGATGAGGAACACTGAGCTTGGGATATGCCTCACTTTACTGTTGTTATTGTCATTATTAAGTGCCATCGAGCCAGTTCTGACTCATGGCGACCCTGTATAGGGTTTCCAAGGAGCAGCTGGTGGGTTTGAACTGCTGACCTTGTAGTTCACAGTCCAATGCTGTTCCTACAGCGCCATACCAGGAGTCTATCACTTTACTAGCACGCAACAATAAAGCCTTCTCATTTCCTAGAGGGAGACATCATCTTATCCCTCAA
>NW_006408631.1:10744871-10745448 GCF_000296735.1 Chrysochloris asiatica
AAAAAAAAAAAAAAAATGTTTCTAGACCATGGTAGGCATCTGCCCAGGAAGAGTAATGGGTTCGTTTTATTTTTAGGAAAATAAACCACATTTTCTCTGATGAAAATTGCATTTCCTATTCTTTGTTTTAACACCTCCCAAGCCAAATTGCATTTTGCACGACCAGGGCATATCTGGCTGGAACACTGAAAATACATGTAAAAGTCTGAAGACCCCATTTCTTCAGTGAGAGATAGTAAGTCCTGGGATGGGGGGCCACCTGCACCAAGCAGCCTGTAGCAGAAGGGTAGGAAGTAAATTTCATTCATTATTTCCACTTGCTTAGGATTTCAATTAACAGTGGAAAACATTACGTTTTCACACCAATAAAAGTGAAACTGTGTGAATTTTTTTTCCTGTCATCACTAATATGTTCTTTATGCCATAAAATGGTGAAAATGTAATAGATTATGATTTTTCTATCACTACCAGTATGGAATAAAAACAGAAACCTTTTAAGAAAGTGAGGGGGAGAACAAACAAGATGGCGGATTGGGTGGACGTATAGCAGAGAGCTCCGCCAACAACAACACAGAAT
>NW_006408631.1:10749898-10755642 GCF_000296735.1 Chrysochloris asiatica
AATCAATGGACTCAAGCGTGGCAACAGTAGTGAGGTTGGCCCAGGATCAGGCAGTGTTTCGTTCTGCTGTGCATAAGGTCGCTATGGGTCGATACCGACTTTATGGCACCTAACCACAACAACAACAACTACCAGCTAAGAAAAATAAGGCATTCTGCTCCTGTAAAGACCCTATGCAGGGTCAGAACTAGGAGTCAGAACTGAATCCATCGCACACAACTACAACCCCCCACCCGCAAAGAAAAGAATTATTGTAAAGTTTGCCCACAAAATGCAGCATTTTATTAAAGGTTGTACAACTGTTTTTGTGTTAGGTGTGAAGTTCTGATGTGGCGCTGAGGGCTAATGCGTCAGACTGCAAAGTTGTCTGAACTACAAGGTCGGTGGTTCAAGCTCACCAGCTGCTCCTTGGAAACCCTATACAGGGTCGCTATGGGTTGGATTCAACTTGATGGGATTTAACAACAACGTAAGAACCTTAACTCTTCAATTAGACTCTAAGTAGGAGCCATACATAATTGAGAGAGATTAAGACTTGTAGTTAAGGAGGGCTCTGGAACTTGTTCCAGCATTATCTACTGTGTGAGCTTGAGAAAATTATTTAACCTCCCTAAGTCTTAGTTTCCTCAGCTGTAAAACTGAGATCATAATACCCATTGAGTAGGGTTGTTGTGATGTTCAAATGAATTCATATTTAATGCAAAGTACTTAAAGCAATGTCCCAGTAGTCAATAAATATTGGTCAATGTAAGTTTATATTGCCAACAATGCTTTTCCATTGTTGGTAATATAAACTAAACCTTAGGTTTAGTTGTGTACTCAGCTTTTAAAAAACCTGTGGTGGTTTCTCTCATCATTGGGGTATGATCAATGCAATTGCATTATTGACACTCCCTATACTCCTTATAAGGAGCTCTGGATGAGAACCATTCTCAGAGCCAAACAGTACCTCTTATATAATAAATGTCCAAGAACATTTACTAAATGATTGCATGACATCTCCATCTTTTTTTCTTTTCCCCAATCCCATGCATGTGGTTTTTCCATATCTCCTCTGTAAGATTAAACTTTTCTTTTCTCTGGTCCTAATAGCATATTTCTGGACTGATTTTATTCACTGATATTCACTAATATTAATACTAAGCATTTACTACTAATAATTTTTTAAAAATAACAGAATTGCATAAGCAGTGCTGATAGGCCAGGTTCTATTCTTAGCACTTAAGTTATCTACTCAGTTAAATCCTCACCCACCCATCCCCTACAAAATAGGTAGCCTTGTCGCTGCAGTTTCACAGGTGAGAAAATTGAGTTAGAAAATTTGCCCAAAGTCATACAGATGGTTTTTCACCCTATCCAATCAGCTGTTTCTTACCTCTCTCTCTCTCCTACAAAATAATCCAATTCCCATTTGGTAACCCCTTTCCCCAGTTTGAATGTCCTTTCTCCCAACTCCAGTTATCAGGAGTTTGAATCAAAGTATGAAAAAGCAATTGAACTCAGAACACAATTTTGTTAAGTGTCGTTGAGTGGATTAAACTCATAGAGACCCTGTGTGGGGTTTCTGGGGAGTGGCTGATGAATTTGACTCACTGAGCTTTCAGTTAGCAATCCAGTGCTTATCCTACAGCGCCACACCAGGGCTCCAATATGTTGTTGTTAAGTGCTGTGGAGTTGATTCTGACTCACACTGACCCTGTACAAGGTTTTCTAGGATCAACTGGTGAGTTTGAACTGCTGACCTTGTGATTCACAGTCCAGTGCTTATCCTACAGCGGCACACAAGAAGTCCAATATACATTACGCTAAATAAGTATGTGGCAGACTCCCCACCATCTTTCACTCTCTAAGGCTTCCATTGGCAACGTGTCAAAGCCTTGGGCTTCTCCAAGATGAGGATGCAGCATGCTACACTGTAGGGTCCTCAACTGTCTTCTGGGGTCTCACGATGACGTTTGCGGCATTCCTGGGTGATCGGCAGCTCTACTTTCAGCCAACACGGTTCATAAATCCCTTTCCGGGCCTATTATGCAGGTCAGAGACACTCAAAGAAGCATTTGCTAGGTCTGCTAGTAAAGGAGCAAAAGGCGTTTAATCTCTCCAACCTAGGGGGCAAGACTAAAGAGCAAGCCCTACCCTTAACAGTACCAGGTGCTGCGGCCTTAGCAAACCCACCCATTGTTCTTCTCCCGCCTAAACATAAAGCTCCACTGTCCCGCGCCTCAGGTTCCTCCATGCGCTCGGGAGACTACTCCTGGAAAGAAACCTCCTCGGAGAGAAACCTCCTGTTTTTTTCCGACCTGACCCGGGCCGCTTATGCCCCGCCTCTGCCCTACCGCATCCCGCCCCGCCCACCGTCCACGCCCACGCCCTGACAGAAGTTGCCCTTCTGGTTTGAGCCCAGGGACGCGTCGGCGTGGTTCCCTGGGGTGTGACTAGAGGACCTTGGCGACGCCTTCCCGGAAGACCCCTTCCCAACACCCTAACCCGGAAAAACCAACCCTTGGAAGCGACAGCAGGCGGCGGCGGCGAGCCGGGCCTGCTCACTGGCCCGCGCCCCAAGCGCGAAGCACCCGTGCTAAGCGGACCCCTGCGCTGCCAGCTGGAGCCGGGCGGAGCCCACGCCCAGGCGCAGGGTGACTCTGCCAGTCCCCGCGCTCCTGGGCGGCCGCACACGTGTCCAAGCGTCACGTCCGCGCGCGCCCCCGGGGCTTGCGTCAGCTGCCGCTCCAGAAGCTGGTGTGCTGGGGCTTTGCGCACCGCTCAGGTTCGGGGCCCGGGACCCCCCTCCCAACCAGGAGAAGGGCGCCGCGCGGGATCGGAGGGCGCTCAGCGGTCTCTGGAACGCCGGGGGCCCTCAGAGAGCTCCAGTGCGCTGCCGCGCCGGCCTCTGACACAGGCGGTCTCCGCTGCCTGGTCCCGGGCGCCGTGGCTTTGCCCTGGAGCCCACCGGCCTCCGGGCGTGCTTAGTCTTGACCCCGGCGGCCCCGCGGCAGGCAGGCGCCCGCAGTTCCATGGTTGGTTCCGAACGCAATGAGCCGCCCGTCCTCCACCGGCCCCAGCGCTAACAAACCCTGCAGCAAACAACCGCCGCCGCAGCCCCAGCACGCTCCGTCCCCGGCTGCGCCCCCAGCCGCCGCCACCATCTCGGCTGCGGGCCCCGGCTCGTCCGCGGTGCCAGCCGCGGCGGCGGTGATCTCGGGCCCCGGCGGCGGCGGCGGGGCTGGCCCGGTGTCCCCGCAGCACCACGAGCTGACTTCGCTCTTCGAGTGCCCGGTGTGCTTTGACTATGTCCTGCCACCCATTTTACAGTGCCAGGCCGGGCACCTGGTGTGTAACCAATGCCGCCAGAAGTTGAGCTGCTGCCCGACGTGCAGAGGCGCCCTTACGCCCAGCATCAGGAACCTGGCTATGGAGAAGGTGGCTTCGGCTGTCCTGTTTCCCTGCAAGGTAAGCCCAAGTGTCTCCCGCTCACCCCTCCCCCGGCGATCTTCCGGAAATCGGTGTCCTCCAGCCCATTCTTAGGACCTGAGAGATGAGTGGCATCTGTCCTATTTAAAAACAAAAATCTTTTACACTTTCTCCGTCACCCCTCACCTGCCCGCCCTGTCTGTGAGTAGCTCTGAGCTGACATTTGCCCAGCACTGATCCCACAATAACTGACATTCACTTATTAGAACGAGTTATTGCTCTCCCGGACTAGTGCCTGCGTCCTTTGCGGACGTGTACTAGGGCGTGCTTTGTAGGGCTAGGCAGCACAAGTAAAACTTGGACTGGGAAGCTGCCTATCTGTGGTGAGTTGAGAATAGAGGAAATGGGTGAACCTAACACCCTTTCAGAGCTTTGGCTTGAACTCCTTCTGCACCTCATGCCCATATTCTGCGCACCCATAACACGTGGAAGCTCCGGGGAGTGTACACAACCTGTTTTCCTCCAGCTACAAGAAAACCCTGCGAACCACGCCTTTCCCTCTCCTGGTCTTCCTAGGATTGGGAATTGTAGCTGTTTCTTACTGTAAGTAGGGTAAAAACAGGTCTATCTGGAATTTATCAGGAGCCATTGTTACTGTTCTTTAAAGTCTATCACTTTTATTCTTTTCGTTTAAAGAAAGTTATTAGTGCTCTGGCAAAAAATGCAAGCCACAAAGACAAGAAAGGTCAGGTGAAAGCCCTCTTTGCTCATCATTGTTAGGTTTACTGTGTATATTTATGGACCTTTCCAGCCAATTTGTAAGTGTACTCTTTCATCCAAATATAGAATCATAAGCTAGTGTGTGTCTGGAAGGTTTATATATACTTGCACACACAGACATGGGTGTTTTGTTTTGTTTTTCCCCAAAGACTGCTTCTGTAACTTGCTGTTTTTAATTCATATTATCACACATTTTTTTTTTTTATGTCTGAAATTTAGTTGTACCTCAGAGCTCTGGTAGCGTAGTGGTTACGAATTGGGCTGCGAACCTTAAGGTAAGCGGTTCGAAACTACCAGCTGCTCCGCGGGAGAAAGATGAGGCTTTCTACTCCCGTAAAGATTTACACCCTCGGAAACCCTATACAGGGTCGCTATGGGTCAGAAACGACTCGACGGCACATAACAACAACAACAACAATAGTATTATAACAACTTATTTACCTACGTCTGGAGTCCTGGTGTAGTGCTGTGGGTTAATGTGCTGGACTGTAAAGTCGATTTGAGCTACAAGGTCAGTGGTTCAAGTTCACCAGCTGCTCCATGGAAACACTATACAGGGTCGCTATGGGTCGGAACCTACTCGATGACACTTAACAACAACAATCACAAGTCTGTGTTGTAAGAAGTACAACCAAAATGCTCCTTCAGACATGTTATCAGGAGAGAGCAGTCCTGATCCCTTTATCCTGAAGTAAATTGGAGGTAAAGTGGAGGGTCAGCAAAAAAAAAGGAAGACACCCCACCCCAGTGAGATAGATTGGCACACGGGTAGCAGCAGTGGACTCACTGATAACAACAACTGGGAGGAGGATGCAGGACCAGGCAGTGTAGTGTTTTGTTCTGCTGTGCATAGGATTGCTATGAGTTGGAACCATTTTGACTTGACAGCACCTAAAAACAACAGCAATCACTTAAAAATATTCAGGAGCAATTTAACAGATATATTTCTCCAGCATAGAGCTATGCAGTAAACGTCATTTTCTGAATTTGGAAATAATGTCATTAATACTTATGAATTCTTATGTACAAGTAACTTATCTGCCTTGCATTTCTCTTCAGTACTGCTTCTTTTATAGGACAAGAACTCATTTTTAAATTAAAAATGATCCAGCAGAGAATCAAGGTTTGGGATTAAAGTCAGTAAAATGAGTGATTTAATATGGTGTGCTGCCCTGCCACAAATTTTGTTAAGTACCATATTCAAATAAAGGTTTGCATCAGTGTGTGGACTGTTGAATTTTAGTCAGCCATAATAAATGACTTTGCTTTAAACTTATGCCCATATACTTAGTAATTCACCCTGCCCAGTAGTTTTTGCTTTTAAAATTCTGATAAAATATTTTCATAATCCTCTTAAGAGTCACGAAGAAGTAGGCAACCTGGTGATCAGAGAAGATTTGGTAATAGATGAAACAGTAGATATTTGGTTGATGTTTGAGATTTATTGTTGTTAGGTGCCATTCAGTCAGTACCTACCCGTAGGGACCTTATGCACAGCAGAACGAAACAGTGCCCGATCCTGGGCCAATCTCACTACTGCTGCCACATGTGAG
>NW_006408631.1:10756247-10758601 GCF_000296735.1 Chrysochloris asiatica
TGATATTCATCAGTAAATGTTTTAAGTCCTCTTCACTTTCAGCAAGCAAGGTTGTATCATCTGCATATCACAGGTTGTTTATGAGTCTTCCTCCTATCTTGATGCCATGTTTGGGAAGGGAAAATCTCCCTTGGGATTTCTGGGGAAATCTCCCAAACTCAAGTGAGGCTAATAGAAAAAAATGGCTTTAGGTGAACTACAGTTCGCACATTAGCATTTAATATAAGTAGTTCATATTTAAAAAGCAATTTCATAAAAGCATTGTAACTGCTTCTAAGAGAAAGGAAGGAAAATAGTAATAACATGTTCTATGAAAGTGTGATGTTTCACTTTCAGGATCTAGAACTCTGGCTCCTACTAAAGAATAGGTTCTTCCAAACATGCTAGTGAAATCAGTGTTGAAGAGTGTGGTTTGGGGGACTCAGCAGTACTCAGCCTTTCTTGTTACTTTTTCCAAATCCCTTTTTTAAAAGAATGCTGTGTGTGTGTGTGTGTGTGAGAGAGAGAGAGAGAGAGAGAGAGAGAGAGAGAGAGAGACAGAGAAAGAAGATGTATAAAAGCTTCATTGTGTTTACCTCGTTGACCAAGAGTCCAAATTATAGACAGGGCACCTCGACCATTTAGTTTGGCTAAATCAAACTCTGATATATACAGAAACCCAGCAAACAACCAAGATACATTAGTTGAGAAGGATGAGAATAGAGAATGACCAAGCCTGTGGCAAATTGAAAATGAGATAGTTCTGTGTCCAGAGCCCTTTGGCCTGCAGTTTGAGGCTCATAGGGACTACCTTGACACTAAGTTTCCTAGGTGGCACAAATAGTTTATGCTGAACTACTAACGTAAAGATTGGTAGTTCAAACTCACCCTACTAACGTAAAGATTGGTAGTTCATAGCAGTACTATGGAAAAGAGCTCTGGCAATCTGCTTCCATAAGATTGTTATTATTGTTGGTGTTAAGTGCCATTAAGTCAGTTGTAACTCATAACAACCCTGTGTAGGGTTTCCAAAGAGCCGCTGATGAACTTGAACCACCAACCTTGTGTTTCAAACCAACCTGGTAGTCCAGCGCAGTAACCCACAGTAGCACACCAGGACTCCTCCATAACACTGTGGAACATTCTGTTCTGTGATATGTCGGGTTACCTTGGGTCAGAATTGACTGGGTAGCAACAGTGCCTTTTCACTGCCCCTGCCTGCTTTCAGCGTACTCATAGGCTGACTGATTTGAGAAAACCAATGTACCAGACCCTAGTCTTCAAAAGCTTCCCGGCTCTGCCACTGTTTGCCTTAGGGACTGCCTCTAGAGGTTGGACTATAAATGGGGGATCAGACTGCTAACTTCCTAAGAACTTTTTGTTTCTACTGTTCAGTGAAATGAAGGGAGGTTATGTGGAACAGTTACTGGGTGCTCTGTGTGCCAGATATTTTGCATAAGTCAGCTATTATTAACTCACCTATTTTCATATGAGAAAATATACCTGTAGAATGGTTAAGTAACTTGTCAAGATGACACAGCTCATAAATGGACTAGTCCTTGGACCTACAACCCAAAGGTACACATATTCCTTCTCACTGCATATGAATTTTGAATCTGAACTGATTCTCTAAGGCTCCAAGTCATAACTTAAGGTGACACCAGTAACAAAACCACATGGGTGGGTGAGTTCACTTACGATGGGAATGTCCCAACATGATGACACACAGGCTGGCTATAAAAATTCATTAGGAGGAATTTTGCAGGGTTTGTGGTGTGGAAAGATCAGAAAAAAGAAAACATAAAACCTTAATACTTTGGGGAGACTTCATCACAGCTCTGGACTGCTCATGGATCAGTTGGCAAAAAAAAAAAAAATGTTGCCAAAATCACTACCTTATGATGGATGTGGGGCCAGTTTACTGAAGGCTAGGGGACACCATAAACACTATTAGCTCAGGTCTCCCTTCAGAAAAAGGATTTCTATCAAAGTAAAGTTCTGCTCTACTTGTATTTTTGGTTCCTTCTCTGACTGTTCCACACCTGAGAAGTTTTGACATACTTTTTCCCATATATCACATCTACCACACATGAGGTTTTCTGTTCCCTCAAAGATTTAAAACCTCAGAAACCCTGTACAAGGTTGCTATGAGTCGGAACCTACTCATTGCACTTAACAACCACCACACCTGTATAGTGTGTGTAGGAGGAAAAGTAAAGGTTGACACATCTGTGTCCTCTTTAGCAACTTAGTTAATATCAGTCACATGTTTCTCTCCACACATGTAGGAAATGCTAAAAAACCACTCCAGCTCACTTAGACTAAGGATGCATTCTCTTTCCAGTATTGACTTCTCTGAAAGTTTCTCATAGAAT
>NW_006408631.1:10758876-10760941 GCF_000296735.1 Chrysochloris asiatica
ATGGTAGGAATTATGACAATGTTGTTTTGCCCCCCCTTCCCCCCACCAAAAAAAATCAAGGTCTCTGGGTGGCACAGTTTGTGCTTGGCTGGTAACCAAAAGTTCGGTTGTTCAAACCCACCCAGATGTGCAGTGAAAGAAACAGACCTGACAATTGGCTTCTATAAAAATTAGAGCCAGGACAACCCTAAGGATCAATTCTACAGTATAACACATAGGGTCTTCTAAGTCACAAATCAACAATAACAACAACAAAAAGAGAGTCAGATAAACACAGCACAGTTGTAAGTTTAAAAGCTTTTCAGTAAGGTAGACTCATTTAGTCCAGTGATGGCAACTTCCTTAATGGGAAACTCTGAGGGAACTGGGGCAACTCTTGTTCAGCTCTGGTTGATTGATAGGGATGGGAATGTAGGTGCAAGACAATTGGAACTTTCCAAGAAAAGTCAGAAATCTAGATTATTGTTAAATGTATCTTTTTCTTTTCTTTTAAATGTTGGCCCAATTAAACTTTAAAGCTAGCACTTACTAGCCAAACCAACCATATCTGCAGGCCAAACTCCAGATGCCAGTTTACAACCTCAGAACTGGTTCTTTTTTAGAAAGGTTTCTGTGAAAGTAGATGTTTTCATTGAATTCTTACCATACATGAACTTTGGAACTGTGATAGGTCCCAATTGCAAGGCATTTTGTAGCTTATTTTCTTTTCATTTTTATTTTGTCAATGATGATGTCTGATTTTGTACAAGTCAGTTCATGTCTTCACATCCAAGAGCTTTGTCTTTACAAGAGGGGTTGGACAAAATGATCATACCCAGGTCCTTTCTTTTCCTAAAATTGTGGCATCTAATAAGTGATTCAAGGGAAAAGAGAACTAGGCAAGAGTCAGAGGAACTGAGTTCTTGTCCTGGCTTTGAATGATCTTGATCCAGCTAAATCATTAGTTGAGCTTGTTTTTCTATTAGAAAGAATATTATTTGTTTTTCTATTAGAAAGAATAGAGATAATGGCTGTCTGTTGTATGCTCTGAGGTGTAGATGAGACAGACCATGGAAGGGTTGATGAGTAGTTTTCAGGTGCTGTTAGATGGTAGGTGTTCACCTAGAAATCTGAGGAGATAAACTAAGTTGCCAAAACAGTTTCAAACATTGATTGTTAACCTCAAGAATTTCTCTAAAAAATCATTTACTTTGGAAATTGTCCCTGCAGTCCTCACTGACCAAACCACTTGCCAGCAAGTCAGTTCCAATTCACGCAGTCCCATGTGTGCCAGAGTTGATCTATGTTCCATAGGGTATTCCATGGCTGAAATTTTGTTAAGTAGATCACCAGGCCATTCTTCTGAGGTCCCTCTCAGTGGACTTGAACTCCCAATGTTTCAGTTAGCAGCTGAACACATTAACTGTACTACCCATGGACTCCACAATCCTCGCTACTAACTATATATATTGATCAGTTCAGTTTTACTCTTAGAAACAGAATGAACTTTCAGGGATTAGTGTCTATGTACACTGATAGTGACGCTCAAGGGTTTCAAGAGCACAGTTGCTAATACAGTTCTGAGTGGAAAGGGAAGCACTGGAATGCTATGAAGGAGTTGTTGTTAAGTGCCGTCAAGTCTGTTCCGACTCATAGGGACCCTGTATAGGGTTTCCGATGAGCAGCTAGAAGGTTTAATGCTAATTCTAGCCTAGTTGACCAGACTTTTCTACAAGTCACCTTGAACTGGAACTGGAGTAAATCATTGTTACTTAAAGTTGATCCTTAGTACAACCAGAACAGAAGCCTATGAAAAGAGACACTGGGTCTGGCCTGTAGAGCAGCAGTCTGAGGGTAGATGTGATCTTCTAGTTTTGTTAAGTATTAGACAGCTAACCAAAAATCTGATAATAGTTTCAGGAACATTTGTCTCCATGACCTCAAGACCCGAAGGACTAGCAGCTACTACTACCAACTGCTCCGAAAGAGATTGCATTAGATGGTCCTGGAGAGAGTGGGAAGAGGGGCAAAGTGGTTCAGATAGACTCAGTGTCCCTGTGGAAGAAAGACATGGCAATCTGCTCTT